>NW_024425563.1:60121306-60169000 GCF_017311325.1 Ursus maritimus | reverse complement strand
TTCTTTCCCTATCAACTACCCACTTACAGGACCACATATTGGACCTTGCCAACACTTGGAAATCCTTTACTTTTAATATAACAACTTGAATAACTAGCTCTCTGACCATGATGTCCTATGTTTTCACCAAACGCAGTTATTCAGCCAATAATTCAAACTTAATCTAATCATGAGTCTCTGGACCGAACCCCATGTTCACTAAACATTTTCCTTTGCCTCAAAGCATAAGCCAATTTTTGTAATGACTTTCTGTCTTCTAAGATTGGACTTAATGGCCTATCACTTCAACCACTCTCTTTCCAAAAAGATAATATTAACACTAATTCCATACTAAAACTAATACTAAATTTCATAGCAAAACCAACATAAATAGCAACATTTTTGCGTCCTTGCTACACAACCAATACTATTTTAATCTCTTTATATGTATTTTCTTATTTAATCATTACATCTCTCTAGTTGGTATTGTTTTATTCTCATACACATAAAAAAATGGAAAGAAATTATGTTAAAAGTCTTGACTAAGGTCACAGAACTGGACAATTTAGAACTAGGTTATGAAGCCCAACAGCCAGGTTCTGGAGCCCATGCTCCCAAGTATGGTATTTGTCCTCACCACTCCACGGAAACCGCCATCACAAATCTGGTGACTTGCCTATTGTGAAATGTAGTTAAATTTCCTGCTGTCTGTGGAAGCTGGATGAAAAACTACATATTTATGGCCCCTGGAGATAACTAGGCTCTCAGATGCTCTCCAACTATCCTTTTAAATCTCCTCGTAGGTTGTCTTTCTTTACAATTTTCTGCAGCAACTCTTGGCAAATAATCTGTTCCTTCCTCAACTTTCCTCCCCTTCCCCATTCCCTTTATTATCAAAATAAAACAATGACTCTGTTTCATGGAGGGAGTAGAAACTATCAGATAAATTTCCCTGCACCTCTCTCATTCCATTCTCTGATTTTCTTGGAGAATATATTTCTCTTAATGTTTCTATTAATGTTCTCGCTATCCTTACTTTGATTTTTATCTCCTCCCTCTTAGGAGTAAGAAGACCTGCCCTTGTCACTTTTATGAAACACTGTTGCCTCCCGTGTAGACTTTGCACTTCTCTGCTCCTTTTTATCCTCTGTCCTTTCCTTCTGTTTCTCTGCTTGACTCTTGAGTCCTGTTGTTGAATATGGTTCAGTTCTAGCCTTGGTCCTCTCATGCTACGTACTGCTTTTAGGTTCTGTCATCCATTCTCAAGGTTTCAGCAATGATACGTAAAATTTTGGTTAAAAATCTTATTTGTAGCCTAGGTTTCTCCTGAGCTTCAGACTACTGTATTGAAAGACAAACTGAGACATATTAAAAGTTTTAAGTTTATTTCAGCAAAAATTGATTAGAACCAGGAAGCATGCAGTCTAGTGGATAGAAAGTTCCAAGATGCTGTACAAACGAAAAGACTTATATAGGCAGAAGGGAGCAGGAACATGCAAGTTACACTAGGAAAAAAAGAAATGGATTTGTTATTGCGTGCTTCGGTTTTTTTTAGGTGGTGGCAGGGGTCTACCAGGCAAATTACCTAACTAGTGCTGATCAGGTGATTCCTGATCGACTGGTTTAAAACTCCATTTCTGAGAGGGGCCGAAACTATAATTAAGTCTCACTTCAGTAACATGCACTTAGCATAAGAAACTCCACTTTGGACCTGTTGCCTCCTTTTGTAACAGTATATAATTACATTTTGAATATTTTTACTTGAGTATCTCATAAGCACTTTAAATGCAATGCCTAAAATTAAACTTTAATTTTTCTATACAACCCATTTTCCTCCTGTATTTTAGTGAGTGGGATCACATTATCCTCTTAGTTTTGGAAGGTACAAACCTGAAAACAAAATCATCCTAAAATGTTGCCTTTGGCAAAACCCTTACCTTCAGTCAGTCTTGAAAACTTAATTCTACCTCCTATGTGCTTTGTGAATCCATCTACTCCTAAGTTAACTGGCATTTCCTAATATGGAGAGTATTATATGTATTTTTTTCCTTTTTACTAAACTCATGGAGGTAATGTAATGGTCTCCTAATTTCCTTCCCTTCATCCAGTATAACCATGATATACCCATAATAATCATAATCTTTCTAACGTTAAAAGATACATTGAGGCATATTAAAAAATGTAAGAATTTATTTGAACAAAAATCTGTTCAAATCTGGCAGCCCCAGAAAGAAGATGACCAGAAGTGTTTTTCACCAGCTGGAGCTGGGGAAGACATAACTAGAGAAGTTGGGGGGCGCCTGGGTGGCACAGCGGTTAAGCGTCTGCCTTCGGCTCAGGGCGTGATCCCGGCGTTATGGGATCGAGCCCCACATCAGGCTCCTCCGCTGTGAGCCTGCTTCTTCCTCTTCCACTCCCCCTGCTTGTGTTCCCTCTCTCACTGGCTGTCTCTATCTCTGTCAAATAAATAAATAAAATCTTTTAAAAAAAATAAATAACTAGAGAAGTTGATAAAGCAAAGCGAGGAAATTATTTGACTGACTATTGCTTAAGTATTTGCTTTCTTTGGAAAAGTTTCCTTGGCTGTTTGTGATTGATTGTCCTTAGATTTCCATTTCTTAACCTTGAGGGATTTCCAGGCTTACGTTTGGGTTTGCTTACATAGGCTGCCAAAACCTTAGAGCCCTATCAGTCTCATGGCCTCCTTGTTGAATTAACGTCGAGGAAATAGATGTCCTCCTCCCAAGACATAGCAAAGTTTCAGCCCATTATGGGGTAAGGCTCACGCCTGAGGTCTAGAATCTGGATGTTCCTATCGGTTCTATGTAAGCGCAAAGAGCTGATGGTTCCTTTCAATCTGAAGACCTGTGAATTGAAGAGACAAGTTAATTGCCCTGTCTACATCCCACATACAGTAGTGGGACAGGGTTAGAATAATTTGATAGACTCAGCTGATGAGCACTGTGCTGGGGGAGTTGGTGGGAAGGCTTACGGGAGGCACATACATAGCAGTCACGAGTTCCAAGCCATTCTGAAAGCTAGGTGCATACTGACAGTTCTATCTAGGATCCAGTTCTGCTTCCTGGGAATAGGTTTCTAGGCTTTTGGCTCCTTCCTCTGGACTCTTAGCTTCCTGCCCTGAGTCATGGTCCCCTTTCCTTACGGGATAGTTCATGCTTGCTGTGGAATAGTTTCTCATCGTGCATTCTTCACAGGAAGGTTGAGAACCCTGTGTGCCTTCCCAGTAAGGCTTGCTTTGTTAAAGAGTGAGAGCTCTTAGTGTTCAATCACTGAAAAGCTCTGATACTTAGTGTGCACAGCTCACATTGTTCGTTATGGTGTCCCAGGAGGAGCTCTTGGTATACCAGGAAGTATATTGTGGCCAGCAGGTCAGAGGGCATGGAGAGGTTAGCAACAGGAGTGAAGAGATGTAGGAGCTATCAGATGACATATGCATGGCTTGCTCTGCGAACACTCACCTTCTCCCTTCCTTGGCATTGGCCTTCTGGAACGGTTTTTCTGGTGGAAATCATCCTTTTCCTCAGACAAAAAGACCAAAAGTAATGATATTAAAACAGAACAACAGAATAGAAAAGGCCTTCTTTCCCACTTAGCCATTTTGTTAGTTCACCAAGAGGGATAAAGTTTGGTCAGAATAATTTTCACCAAAATAAAAGACAATTATTTTACTCTACCTGACACAGTTAATTTAAAGAGTGTTTCATGTACAGACTGTTCCTCTGGCCAAGGAACAAAACAGAAATGGAATTCTTAACTCCCCTGAAGCCATGTAAGCTCTTCTAATCCCTTGACCATTTAGAAGTTTAAAAGGTCCACAGAAGCCTTCAAATCTTTAGCCTTAGGGTTAAATGAAAACCTCTGCAGGTAGAAAACTAAAATGGTTTAGGATAACTTTGATTTTGAGAGTAAAGGTAACCTTCCGATTTATTTCCATGAAATACCATTCTTTCAAAAGAACACATGCTAATAGATAATTACTATAAGTCTGGTCTTCAGTAATGTAATTATCTTGTTCTGAGGGGTGTGTTAATTATACACCAGGTGACTGTCAGCAGAGTATGGAGTACTTCTTACATAAAATCTTTTCTTTAGAGCCCATGTATATGTCCTTTTCCTAGGTCTCCTTAAGCATTTTTGTACTACTCATAAAATACAAATAACTTGTATTTGTCCTTGAGAAGATAATATTTACATTATAATGTACGAGTATTTGTTCCCAATGGGCAATCTTGCTCTTCTTTCAACAACAGTATCCTGACCAAGGGAATTTTTTTTTAAAGATTTTAATTAATTAATTAATTAATTAATTTGACAGAGCGAGCACACAAGCAACAGGAGTCACAGAGGGAGAGGGAGAAGCAGGCTCCCCACCAAGTAGTGAGCCTGATTCGGGGTTCGATCCCAGGACCCTGGGGTCATGACCTGAGCCAAAGGCAGATGCTTAACTGACTGACCCTCCCAGGCACCCCCTGACTAAGGGAATATTAAATTATTTTAAAAACTCTTCCCTGCTTGACTTGTCTGTTCTTTAGGCAGATTTTTTTCAAGAATAGCAAATTATCACCAAAATAATGCATTCACTGAGAAAAAAACATAACTTTTAGTCTTTTTCAATTGAGGGAACCTTAAATTAAACATTTAGCTACCCTGTATGTAGAGATCCTGCCATGAAGTCAGTATGACTCTATTTCCAGTATTATAGATAAAATTGGAATTTTGTCTTTCCAATAGTAATTTGGAAAAAAAATCACAATGTTTTCTCTATTTTAGAGGAAAAGACTTTTGAACGCAGTGTCTGTGGTAGTTTATCCTGTGTCAGCTTGGTTCCTCTGGAATTATGTTCCTCCAAAGCCCCTTCCCTGTGTGGCATTGGATTAGAACTGACCAAAAGAACTGAGTGGAAGGGGCAGGGGAGCAGTGGGGATTGTTCTCGGAAGGTTCGCGTGCTAGGCCGGGGTCCAAGCACACATGTGACGGCAGGTTCCAGCTTGTCCTTACTTTCCTGCATTCAGTATCCTGGCTGCTGGCCCTGCTGACCAGTAGGACCCCTGCGCCCAGAACTAGACCTTTGGCTGCTAAAAAAGAGCAGTCGCTACACAAAAGGAACTGCTTTTTACAGACTCGTCCTCCAGCATGACTCCGTGGTCCCACTTCGACAGCTCCATACGCCTTGTTTCCCCCCTCCTCCTGCGAGCTCCAACTTGTCTACCTGCTCCAGAGCTTTGGTCGCCAGCTCTCACAGCAGGGCTGTTTGTGTATAAATAAAATCCTTGAGAACTAGCACGGAGGGATTACCTCAGGAGTATTAGGAATAGCTCAGTGTAGCGTTTAACTGTTTTTAATGAGTAAGATTTGGTGAACACTAATCTTGAACTGCAGCATCCACTGACCATTGTGATGAGGAACTAAATAGTAATTTCACATAATTTAAATTTACCTAATACCAATATAATTTGAGTAAATAAACTGAAATACTAATTATTTTCAAAATTAAAAGTAAATCATTATTTTACTTAAACCGTAAGTATGGAGTGATTTTTCAACTTGAAATAAAGGCTTGCTACTGATGCAGCATTGAGTGGAGATGCTATTAATAGAACAGTAAAGAGAAAAAAGAAGAATGCATGCCACAAATTTCATGATGAATGGCAATCTCAGATCACTAGGACGGTAAAACCAGAAAACTTACTTTTATGTAACAGCTTTAAAACAACGAAGTGGTCAACATAAAGAGACATTTTCAATAAAATCAGAGTGAATTTGATAGTTTCTTTCAACAAAGAGAATCAATTAAATTAGCCACTTAAAATCAAAATTAAAAAATAAACAGGATGAATTGACTAAAATGAGAATTAAATGTATAACAAAAGTTTTAGATGATTTTTAACAGAATCTGAATTTATAAACGACTTGAATTTTTGTATTAAACTTTTTAGAGAGATGGTTAAAAATTATTATTAACTTCATATTTTTATTTTTACCTTCTTTCAATGTGACTACCAGACAATTAAAAATTAAATAAACGTCTTGCACTATGTTTCTATTGGATAGTGCCAGTGTAAAAAATATATGAAGACTTGAGTTAAAGTTTCATTCAAACACATCCGAGAGGCAAGATAAGGTTTCATTTTAGCATTCCAGATCTTTCCACTTCTAGGACGTCTTTGCAAAGTATATTTTAGTTTTTACTATGTAGTTTATAAATATTTGTATTTTTATGTCAATATTACTGGCTACTTGTGCATAGCATATACACTAGTAAATATTGATGCATAAAAGACTATTTCTCCGTAAGGGGTGCCTGGGTGGCTCAGTTGGTTAAGTGTCCAGCTCTTGGTCTCAGCTCAGGTCTTGAACTCAGGGTTGTAAATTCAAGCCCTGTGTTGGGCTCCATGCTACTTAAAAAAAAAAAAAAAATTCTCCATTAACTTAGAAAATAGAGAAAACAACCATATATACAATACTACCTTACATAGTCATTGTCAGCATACCCATAGCTTTTCTTTTACAGCACAAAATTTCTTTTAAAGTGAAAATAAAAGTGAATATTTGAAAAAGACACTATTGAAAATAGATTTATCAACCACAACTAACATGACATGTAATTAAAAAAAAAGGAAACAGTGTTGCTTATATTTAATTATTTTTGTATATTCAGGATAATACTTGATATAACATTTAGTAACCTTGGTTCATTTGAACTGTGAATTTTGGGTTTCATTAAACTTGCCCATTTATGAACCAATCTTCGAATTTTCTTTTGCTCTGTGGTTTCAGTGGTGTCATTCATAACCATATTGTATCATTTCTGGAATGAATTTCTGCCACAGATACCATGGAGGCAATGTCCTTGCAAGACAGACCATGTTCTACCAATCCAAAGGCTGAATTATCAGGCTTGGGAGCCAACCTAAAGCAATGACCAAACACTCTGCAGAAACTTAGACTTGCTCAGCTCTTGAAGGCAATTGTCAGCACTTGAATTCACCAGAGATGTGACCTGTTTTGATGAATAGTCAGCAAGTGGATATTGATTCCAGCTGAAGATGCGTATCACCTGGGTTGACATTTAATATCTTTTGAAGGGATTCTCTTGAAAAGGGGAATAAAAGAAAGAAAGAAAAAAGCCAAACTTGCATTATCATTCTTTGAAAATATTGATCACCTTGAAAGAAAAATGGTTTAAAAAGAAATGGAAATAAAATCTTAGTGCAAAAAATAAGTGTCATCCCTTCCTAAACAGGTTGTGGGCACCCAGAAGTTGGAAGGACCTCCGGTGACTAAGCCTGGGTCAGAAGTAGTCTGGATTCCCGTGTCTTATTAAGGACGTACTTCTCTTATTGGCGAGTTTCTGCGGAGGGCTGTGATCGGTCATGGGAATCATGATCAGAATATTGAAATGTACCCCGCAGGGACAATTTGTCTGCTGTTCTTATTTCATATTCCTGACCTTGTAAGGCAAGAATGGAAATTCGAAAAGGATATATAATTCAGAGTATAAATGTATGGTACTTAGCTAAATACGAAGCTCTGGAATGTGAAGGAGGCGAGACTTGGAGAATGGCAGAGTAAGATACCGGATGAACCCTCTTTCCAGCAAAACACCAATTTAACTGGTAAAAATTATAAATAATCATTTAGAGTCTCTGGAAACTGAATGAATGGAAAATCATTCATTTAGAAGATGTACTAAATCTCCGAGCAGCGAAAACCTGTGGCCATTGAACCTTGCACAAACTGCTTCCTAACCCCCACTCCTAGCTCTCCCTTACGGAACCTCTAGCCCAGGTGCTCTTCCCTGGGCACATGCCACTAAGAAGAGAAGCTCCCGCCCTCTGCTGAGCTCCTAGTCAGGGGCCAGTGTCTCCTTTCTCACCTTCATCCCGGCCCCGAGTTGCAGAAGTTCTATTCATGCAAATGCGCTCGAGAGAAACAGGTTTCTCTTTTTTCACCCAGTGGCTACTTGTGCAGCAGAAGCTCACCCCAAATGCAGTAGGCTGAAAATACCACTACCTCTCTTGTCCATGGCCTTGTCTACCTTGTAGGGCAGAAGTTCCATGTCAGGAGGGACAAGTCAAAAAGCCAAGGGGCAGCCATCCTGCCCTTCTCCTTGTGACCACCTATAGACCAGGGTGCCACTCTTGGAAAAGCAGGGTCTTAGCCCCAGCAGTAGTGAGTGGTGTGAAGATTCTGCCCAGGAGGAAAGGCAGGCCATAAGAACAACGAGCCGCAGCTCCGGTTGGGACAATCTGCTTTATTTGGAACCCAGAGTGAAAAATTCTATGCCTACGGGTGGTTTTAAAAACAATGTAAATTTGTTGAGGCCAGCCTAGAAAGAGTAACCAGAGAAAAAGAATCAGAGAAACAGACAGCTGAGAAGAGCTGTCTTAGCATCGTGGACGGTTCTTGGGGTCGGCAAGGCTGTGCCCATGCACTGGACTGCGCCCACTCTGTAGCAACCACTCAGAGCAGGGGTGGCCACCTGTAAGCATTTCCCCGCCGCACAAGGCCCATCGACAGAGGGCGGAACCCTCGCTGCCATACAGGATTAAACACAACTGACCAAACACAGGTTGAACGATAAGCTACTCTCACCTAGGGACTACTAGCAAGCTAGGTATAGAAATAAAATCACACTATCCCTGGTAGTCTGGGAAACAATGCGTACCCCAAGCTACTGCCTCTTGGGAGAGTTCCAAATGGAGATCTCTAAGCTACTAGTCCCTGAAGGAAGCTGTGACGACAGAACATAAACTCCTAGACGTGAATGTTAGCAGCCTCCAAGCCGGTAAGTAGCTTATGCCAACCCAGGGCTGACTTTTACAGAGCCAGACCAGGAGATAAAAACAATGGAAAGAAATCTGAGTAGGAACCCTAGAGCCTGAATGCTGGAAAGGAATTAAAATTTGCAGAAGCAGTTCAACAAAGTCATTAAGCAAATAAATGACCCCACAAACGAATACAGGATGACCCCCAGGGAGTTCTCAGCATCCAGATTTGCTGCAATATACCTAAATATTTAACTTAAAAAAAAACCCTGAGATCTGCAGAGAAGCAACAAAGCGTGGTCCCTACNCGGAAAAATCGTAGGCAATAAGAACCGCTTTTGAAGGGGCCCATGTGGTGAGATAGCCGACTTAGCAGACAGACTTCACAGCAGCTCTTATAAATGTGTTTGAAGATTAAAAAACATGATGCTTCAGGAATTAAGAGTATGATGACAATGTCTCATCAGAGTGTAAATGAAGAGATAAAAATTATTTTTAAACATCTGGAGTGAGGTCACCACGCCTGTGGCCACCATTACAGAGAGCCGAGCTCCAGGACTGGATGGAGGGGACGAGGACAGTGGCTGGGGGCCGGTCCTGCAGGAAGCAGCCACCAGCAGCCACACAGGCTAAAGAAATCCTGACAGAAGAATCCGAGGTACAGGACGTTCGAAGTCCAGTCCCCATCTGTGGAGATGCGCAGGGACAATTTCATGATCTCACTGTTTAGAATTGGTGGCAAGTCACCAGACACAAACGACTTACTTTGTGGGAGAGTATGTTGACGGAGGGTACTACTCAGTTGAAATAGTTTACTCTGCCTGCGGCTCGTAAGGTTTGTTACTGGGAGTGAGCTACCAATCTTCGAGGACATCATGAGAGCAGACAGATCCCATGAGAATAGGGTTTCTGTGAAGACTGTTGAAGGAAATAGGGAAATGCAAATGTTTGGAAACATTTTAAAGATCTTTCTGACTCTCCCTCTCACTGCCTTGGTGGGTGGGCAGATACTCTGTCTACACGGTGGCCTCTCACCGTCCGTAGCCACACTGGGTCACATCAGAGCGCTGGAGAGCCTACAAGTTCCTCCTGAGGGCCCCATGTGTGACTTGCTGTGCCAGATCCAGACGATCCGGGTGGTTGGGGTGTATCTCCTGGAGGCTGGTTACACCTCCGGACAGGACTCTTCTGAAACATTTAATCATGCCAGTGGCCTCACACTGGTGTCCGAGCTCACCAGCTGGTGATGGACGGATGTAACTGGTGCGATGACCGGAACGTAGTAATGATTTGCACTGCTCCTAACTGCTGTTACCGTTGTGGTAGTCACGCTGCAGTCGCGGAACTTGATGATACTCGACAGCAGAGGCGAGCCTCATGTTACTCGTAGTACCCAGGACCACTTCCTGTCATGAAATTTTAAACTTGTACAGTGTTACCATGAACCATATATTGACCTCATGGAAATGGGAAGAGCAACAGTAACTCCAAAGTGTCAGGGAATAGTTAACATTCAAAACACTTGTTTTCACAGGCTCCAGAGGATGTGCCATATAAAAATACAAAGCCTCTTGTCATCAACAGCCATGACCGCTTCAGAATCAATCAGTTCGTTGCACAATGAAGCGACATTGTTGGTGAAGAAACCAGTTTCTGGCAAAGTGCTATTTGTACTGACTTTTGCTTTCTTTGAGAGACTGCAGATAATAAGATATAAACGTTAACACCTTGCGAATACAATTTAACTTCCATTTAGCTATGGCTTTACCCAGCATGACTGTAGATAAGGAGAGCAGCAAATAATCATTGGAGCTTCACGAACATTTTAAAAACTAAGTACCAAGGTCTCCCCTCTACGAGGGAGTTTTGAAATTGTTTTATTTTCAGGTATACCATTTAATTTAATGGTATGATTTTTCTGCACTCAGTTTATTTCCCTTCTCAAATTTCAGCCTCATGTTGTTCTTTGTTATTGTCAGAATCTGGTGAGTTGTTTTGAAGAGAATTGTTTTTCCCTCCTCCTATAAGGCCATGTTACTGCACAGGAGCGCTGCAGTGTTTTTCATAATTAACTTGTGAACTAAAAAAAATTATAGTAAAAATAAAAATAAAAAACACCTGGAAATTCTGGAGATGAAAAGTAAAATAACCAAAAAGAAAAGTTCCATGGAGGGGCTTCGCAGTAGACTTGAGGTCAGAAGGAAGAATCAAAAACTGAAGATAGATCACTGGAAACTAGGCAATTTGAAGAAAAGAGAAAAAAATGAATAAACAGCTTCAGGGAAATGGGGGATGCCATTAAGCACACAAAAATGTACATGATGGGTGTACCAGAGGGAGAGAGAAGAGGAAAAGCAACAGAAAAAAAGTCAAAGAAACGATGGCTGGAAACTTAACCAAATGTGAAGAAAAGCATCCATCGGCACATCCAAGAAGCCGAATTCCAAGCAGGATAAATGGAAAGAGATCCACAACCAGATATAGTGTAGTCAAAATGTGAAAGACAGAGGCAAATCTTGAAAGCAAGTGAAAAAATAACTCATTGTATATAAGGAAACTTTGATAGCATGAACAATTAACTTCTCATCAGAAACCGTGGAGATCAGAGGGCAGTGGGAAGACACGGGCAGAGCGCTGAAAGTAAAAGACCGTCAAAAATCCTAACCCTCGTAAAACCATCCTTCAAAAATGAAGGTGAAGTAAAGATATTGCCAAATAAAACCTGAGGGAATAGGATGCTAGAACATCTGCCTCACAAGGAGAGTTCTTGAAAGAGAACCAGAAATGGAAAATAAACAAGCCATAGGCCTGTCAACTGATAAAAGCCTCCAGTGGGTTGCCCGCACTGCAGGGACTCAGCCACATAATGGAGGGAAGGACAGATACATAGTTATATACTGAAACATTTTGAAAAAAAGCACATTAAGTGAAAGAAGCCAGTCACAAAAAATGATGTATGATCTCTTTTATATGACGTGTCTATAATATACAGTTGTGTTAGAAAAAGATTTTATTTATTTGAGAGAGAGAGAGCACGAGCAGGGGGAATGGCAGGGAGAAGCAGGCTCCCCGCTGAGCAAGGAGCCCAATGTGGGACTCAATCCCAGGACCTCAGGATCATGACCTGAGCCGAAGGCAGATGCTTAACCCACTGAGCCATCCAGGCACCCTCTGATATACAGCTGTGAGTGAGGTGAGCCAAAGTGGAAGGACAGGGGGCTTCTTCAGGGGGAAAGAAAAAGTTCGAAAATCAGATTGCCATGATGATCGTAAAATCCTGTGAATATACTAAATATCACGGAATTTCATACTTCATTTAAGTATAATTGCACATAATGTTAATAATAGTTTGAGGTATATAGCCTAATGATTCAACTTCTCTATGTTATGCTCTGCTCACTTTAAATGGGTTTTACGGTATGTGGATGCTATCTCAGTAGGGTGGTTTTTTTAAAAAAAAAAAAAAAAGCAAAACTGTGGCCCATGAAGGCATACATCTTCAAAATGTACTTCTCTTTCCCATTATATTAGTGTGTCCCTCTTTTCCCTTTTGTACTCCACTCCCCAAATGTTCAACAGATAAAAGTTAGTACTAGTCTTTATTCTTCTGATTAAGGATAATAGATGAAATTGTATTATTTCACAAAAGGACATTTTTAGTATAGACTCTACTTAGTTACCCTTGTGTATTTAAAACAACAACATCAACAACAACAACAAAGCGTCCAGCTCGGTATTGGTGGTGGTCACGAAATAGGAAGATTCCAGTCTTTACCATGTTGTTGGCGGGCTCCATACCAGATGTAATAGCATTATTCCCCAGTCTACAGTTGCCATAAAATTTGCTATAGACTCCCTTTAGAGAAGTAGATCGTAGGACAGCAGTCAACATCCATACATCACTCTGTATGTAAATGGTCTTTCTTTTAATCATTAGTTACCTCCCATAACAGCCATCATCAGGACCAGCATTTATGAAATGCCCACTAGCATTCCCCTCACTTGTGCGCTTCAGGGTTGAGGCTTTACAGATGTTTTTCAGCATGCAAGGGCACAACACAACCTGGTGGCAATCCTGGGATTTGTATTTAGTTTTCTCATTTCAGCTGCTGGGTGGCCGACTCACCTGCACNNNTTCCCTACAAAAATGGTAACTAGAAAGTGTTTTGCCACATTTCATGTTTCTAATAGGTTTGCTGAGATCTGCATGTTCTAGCAAATTCTAAGGGGCACAACTCTATAGTTAAAATCATGCCATTCCCTTGGCTTGCATTTTAACTACTTTGCCATCTGGAGTTATTTTCTTCCGTGCTGTTCTTCTAACCTTCCCCTCTTCCAGCTCTTGCTATGCGGCGGTGGGCTTTCCTACATGTAACTTCAGTGAAACACGCAAACATTATTTGGATTTTTCTTTTCTGTTTAATATCAAAGCTTATGTTTTTCTGTGCAAATCTGAATTTTACAAAGTGATTTAATGATAAACCAGTTCTAAACCAGCAGTTGTTAGGACTTGTACCCTTTCTGGAAATCAGGACTCTTAAAACTGGTGTGTTTTATAAGAGACTGAGAAGGGCAGGTGTGAAATTTTGTGAGCACTGACGATCCTTCCCTTATCTTTATTTCTAAGATGATTGGAAGAAAAAGGACTGATACTAAATCCTTCATACTAACTGAATTGTTTCCTGAATCCCTCTGAAAGCTCACCCTAAGGAAATCTAGAAATGACCACAGTTTTGTAGTACCCCCTTTATACTATTAACATTTCCTGGCCCCTCCTTCTAATACGTACACAGCACATAAAGCTTCACATAAGATGCAAAATTGCTCAGGTTTTTAAAAAACTCTGAATAAGTTTAAAAAATTGTAACCCTTTTGTAAACGACCACGTAGATGTTGCATCTTGAAAATGACAAGTAGAAACGTTTTCTGATTCAGATTAGGTCAGCTGTGCTTACTTTACAATCCAAATTCCCAGCACATAGACTGGTTATTTTAAGGAGGCTCTTGGGAAAGATTTCTCTGAAGACCATGAAACATGCAAATCAAACTTTTCCTAGAAATTGTGTGTGTGTGTGTGTGGTTTCTGTGTAATAAATTGAGGCTGTAAAATTGTGCTGCCCCCACAAGGTAGACTACAGCATTCTGTGACTGTGTGTGCTCTAAGTATTTGCTTGGAAGAAAAACACATACCAGGACTAGAGAGTGAGAGCTGTGTGCTTGTAAGACATAAAATAACCCATAAACCATTATTGGTTTAGTATCTTGCTGGCTGTGGAACTATTATTATGTCTCTATATACCCATAATTTTCTGGGCTGGAAATACCAAACTTTGTCTACCGCCAATAAAATTACCAGGTAATACTTGTTATTTATTGATAGTATTTTTTATTGCGCTTAATGCTATCTGAAATTACTTGTTGATAACTATTCCCTGCTTCCCCAGCAGAATGTGAACTTTGATGAGAAAAGGGACTTGATCTGCCTTGTTGACCACTGTGTCTCCAAGGCCTGGAAATAATACTGGTCAGTGTTGCAGGTGCTTAATAAGTATGTGTTGACTGGAAGATTGAAACTAGACTATTGTATTCATTTGGAGATCTAATTTATGTAGACTGGTTCATCTTTTAAGCTGCGAAGATTTACCATTGAAAAATAATTTATTCCTGGACTTTCCTTTTTCCTAAATTTTTTTTCTCAGAATATTTGTAACCTTAATTACTCTGAACTTGTAAAATATCACTGAGTCTGTAAATGCTTCCCAGATTTAAGACTTCTTGGACACGACACACATACTCCAAAAGTATCATTTTGGTAAAAGAATCCCTGATATTGAACTACAAAGGTTCAAGGATATATATAGTCAGAACTTTTGTTATCTTCCCATTTGTAGAAGTTCTACCTAAGATGTCATGGCGATGCTTTATTAAGTGGGTTAAACTTCTGAAATGTAAGGACATTAACATGTTTTTCTAAACAGACTTCTCTCAGACATCAGTTTTTCTTTCCCCTCAATCCCCATTGTCCCTCTTCCCTACCCTGTTTCTCTCTTGCCTCTCCCTCCTTTTTTCTGCCCCCTACACTCTCCCCCACCCCATCATGGTCACATGAGAATTTGGAAGGAAAATTTTAAAAAATTATTTTCTTGGAATAATTTTAGGTTCACAGAAAAAAGGAAGGTACAGAGATTTCACATATAATTTCTTTCTTTTCTTTCTTTCTTTTTTTTTTTTTTTTTAAAGATTTTATTTATTTGACAGAGACAGCCAGCGAGAGAGGGAACACAAGCAGGGGGAGTGGGAGAGGAAGAAGCAGGCTCATAGCGGAGGAGCCTGATGTGGGGCTCGATCCCACAGCGCTGGGATCACGCCCTGAGCCGAAGGCAGATGCTTAACAACTGCGCCACCCAGGCACCCCTCACATATAATTTCTGCCCACCCCCAACCCTTACCTCCATGCGTAGCCTCCACCAGCATGACCATCTTAGGTGGTCACCAGGTGATGCATTTGTCACAGCTGACATACTTACATTAGTGCACGTAATCACCCAAAGCCCAGAATTACTGTGAGTGTTCACTCTTCGTGGTGTACATTCTGTGGGTTTGGACCAATGTTTAATGATATATATCCAACGTTTTGGATCTAACAGTTTTTAAGGCTATAATGATACTAGTACTTTTCCTTCTTCTAACCTCTCCCCTCTGTGGTTTATAAGAGTAGAGAAGGTTAGAATTACAGGTGAGCTAGTTTGCAGCTTGTTAATGGCTTCCCCTGCAGGTGTAGGTGGGAGGAGATTGGGAAGAATTTGAGCGTGATGTGTAAGGACTGCAGTTATTCTGCCTTCATGCTCGGGGATACTCACCCTCAAGGTAGTGGGTAGTCTAGATCAATTGCATGTCTTCTCTGTCCTAAGAGAACTCTGAACAGTGGCTGCTGGGAAGGGCTGCATGTCAGGGCTTCGTTTACCGCTTGTGTTCCTTCAGTTCAGAACCAGGCTACCAGCTGCCAACTGTCAAGAGATAAGGTGCCAGAAAACGGGTTATCCATTTCTCTACCTGGCTGGCTTATCCACAAGTGGTGAAGACCACACAGAGGAGAACAGAGGATAAAAGAGATAACGTCCGTGAAAAGGCATCACACTTCCTTGCACACAGACAGAGTGTATGTGTGTGTGTTTTGGGATTATTTTTCTCTGCCCTACCTTCCTATTAAATCTGAGAGAGACTGCTTATCCAATGCTTTGTTGTATACGTCCCAGTAGTGTCTTTCAAAGCTGTTAATGTTGGTTCTCTTTCTTGGCTGTACATTACAATCACTGGGGACATAGTACAGATTATCACAGAATGTACTAATAAAACGACAGAATTATATCTAAAATTTGCAAGTAGCACAGAAGAGGCGTGGTTAACTCCAATTTTGGGAGTAAGAGGCTGCTTTTAGGTAATAATGGTTATGCTGAGTTTTGAAAATGAATATGAATTTCCCAGGCATTCCAGTTCAGAGAATTAGGGAGGAAAAGTTGAAGGCACAGAACATGATGTATTTGGGAATCTGTGTCCTGCTTTTGCAGGACCAAGAGTTATTGGGGTGCTGGGAGATGTCCAATTAGGTAAACAAATCACATAAGACCCAATATTCCATCTTAAAGAATTTGGACTTGATCTTATGCAAAATGAGTTAGTAAAATTTTATTGCCGGGTGAGAGACACATCAGATTTAAATTATAGATTGGTAGCACTTCTGATCTTTCGGGAAGGGGTTGAGGCTAAAGGTGGTAAAACCAGTTAGGAAGCTGTTGCAATCATCTGACGGGAAGATAGCGAGGATTTACAATGGAAATTTCACATGTATTAAAAACATTTTAAAGAATCACTTAAGACTTGATGTAGGAAATGAAAGGTACAAAGTTAAGGTGAGTCCTTGATTTCTAGTTTTGGATCCTTCGGTCCATGAGGTTGATACTAAGAAAATGCAGTAAGGATAAAAGAAGAGAAGGTTTTGGTGGTAGGGAATGAGATGTTGATTGTAAGATTGCATGTGTTGAGTTTGAGGTGCCCACGGGGTATCAAAGAGACGATATTTTACTAAATATAGTGGGAAGATCCAGAGAAATGTCTGTTTAGAGATGCAAACTTCAGTGTTACTGTCTGGTAAGTTATTAAATTTAGAGGTAGTTATTTAAGATAGTTTCATTAATTCTGTACATAAGATTATTACTGGAATTGTTCTAGAAATCTTCAGGAACTCTTACCTTGTTTTACACAATGAGAAGAACATGTGAACTTAGGCACTCAGACTGATGATTTTTATCAAGAGGTTGTTAGTATGGTCTTACAAAATACACATTAAAGTTTACAATCTTTGTAGACTTACTCAAAATGTCTCAGGTGTTACAGATCTTAAAGATCCATTTTAAGACCACACCCTATCTATGTAGGGTGAGGAGAGGGAATCCTTAGTAACAATTCATAGCATCCCTTCAGGTTTTGTTCTTTTCCTCTTCAAGTGTTGAAAAATCCCTGGGAACACAGTTTTCTGAATTTAATTTAGAGGATCAAGTTGGATTTGTCTCCAAAGAGCAAATGGAGAATAGAAGAATTAAATTTTTTCTGCTTTTATTTTCATGTAAGTTTCTGCATACACCTGCTATACAAAGTACTAGGGAAGTGTTTCAAGGGAGTTAAAGTTGATCGTGGTCAGTAAACCTGCAGCCTTGACACACACACACACACACACGCACACACACACGCACAGGCACATGTACACACAGTTTTTAGGATCTGAGTTCACAACTTTGACAGTGTTTTTCTCTTCTCTGAAGGTCTCTAGGGTGTCAGGATTCTAGAAAGACATTGAAACAACTGAGAGACTCTGCTTATTTAAACTACATAATTCTAATCTCTTTTAATTTCCATGATGGGCTAAGGATTCGATATTTAAGTGATTTTTAAAACCACAGCTACTTGTGACCAAGGCTGAGACATACTGAGAAACAAATTCCTCCCATCTCTGCTTCCTTTTGGAAGTAGGGGCTACGATCCCATTTGACATGAACCTACTATGTCAGTGCCAAGAGTAGCTCATGCCTTAAGCCCCTGTGCTCTTTCCCCAGTGGCACTGCATTCCTTTTACTGGCCTTTGCAATGGCACAGATCATTTTAATTGAGATTATAGTCCATCTGCCCATGCCTTTCATCCACACTCTGGTAACGGATTGGGTTTGTCCACTTTGGGATGCTGTTTCAGAAACCTGCCCTTTATCAGACTATAAAACAGTACTTACTCCTGTTTTCTGGAAAGAATTAAAGCTTGCAGAATTTCTGCTGTAGCTTTAAGTATCATCTATAATATCTGTTAATATTACAGAGTATTTTTTAGTATTACAAAATGTGATCTTGGGGCCATTAGCATTGGCATCACCTGGCAACATTTTAGAGCTTCGGAATCTCAGATCCCACCCCAAAACCACAGAATCAGAATCCGTATTTTAAAAAGACCTTTATGTTATTCGTGCGTGTGTGAAGATTTGAAAAGCCCTGCTGTGGTGCAGGAGCAGAGTCTTCGCTGGCTAGTGGCTTTTACCGCCTTTTCTGCTCTGTTCTCTTCTTCGTTTGGCTCTGAGCAAGTTCTGCCTTCTCTTACCCATCACTTAGTAATTGAAAGACAATAGGAAGGGTTGCCCATAGTTGAACTGTTAGATCGTGAATTGCTCAAACTAAGAGACCTGATCTATATTTCCAAGCATTTTGCTTTCTTCTTCCTTGCTCTGATATGGTCTTTACCCTTGATAAATGAGCAAACATCTTTTCCAACAATCCACGAAGTGGTCAGGAGGCTTAATTACACAGCTCTGTGCTTCTCTACTTTCCTAAACCCTTCCTGAAACAGTTGATGATTGTCATCAAGTGTTACTCACCTTGAAAGTAGGAATGATCTCAAATATTAGGCATGAGGGGCTTTCCTTAATAACTGTTACTTCTGCTTTTTAAATTTGTCACTCTTGCAAAAACTCATGCATCAAGTAGCATGCCTGTACTATGTACTTTTTCAGATTTTCTTGTCTCCTGGAGCTTCCAGTGAAATACTTTACCCGGTCAGTTACCTGAATGACCAACCCCTTGTGTTTGGCAAATATTTTTGCCATCTGAGACCAATAGTATCCTGAATCTGGTATTTCTCATCACTTTTGAACTTGGATCAAATGTCACATAATAAGGCTTGGATCTTTTTCTTCCAAGTAGATATATTCCAACCAAGGTGCTGGAATATATGACTCAAGACTATGAGGGAGTTAAATCCAGTTGGGGAGAACTTTGACCAATGGAAGACAGGATGAGAAGAAACCGAGTAGAAGAATTATCATTGTTTTTCTCCCCTTGATGGAACTGTCCAAGGCACAATTTCTCTATTCATCTTTTCTATAGATTTCTCATGATGATAGACCTGTGCATGTGAAGAGCTTCTCAGAAAGCAAAAGCCAATGCATACACACATCACTTTGTTTCATTTCCTTTTTCTGTTTTTTTTCCCCCTCCTGGAATTCTGTCTTCAAATAAATGACTAGTACTTAATCTTTGCCTCAGGCTCTGTTTTCTGGGAAACCAGAGTGGAACTAGAAAGCAAACCCTTAGGACATGATCTGGAAATAAATTGCTCATCTGTGTGAAAGAAATAAGGACCTGTTTGATGGTGACAGTGGTGTGGTGTGATACTGACTTCTGTCATGGAGTGACATCAAGGTCACCTCAAAATTTAATGCTGTTAATTGGGAAGAAGTGTAGTTAGAGGGAAGGCATTTAGACATCAAGTACTTGTTGTTCTTGATCATTACAGGACAATGGTAATTTTGAGGATAATAAAGTAGGTACCTGCTTTTAATGGCACAGGGGACCTTAACAGGAAAATGACAGGTAGAGTGCAGTTAATTGCAAACTGAGAAGTGATGTTCTAAAGCCAGAGGCCCTGTCTGGCCTGTGAAAGAGATTTTTATTTCCGGAAGCCAAAGGGCAGAGTTGCTGAACATCAAGGCCCGGGGTTTGATTATATACCAAAAGGGAGGCTAAATTCCCAGCCTCAATAAATCTTCTGTCAACAACAAGGTTTTAATGGAGAAGGGGTGAAATTCTGACACCTGGATAGTGACATTTCAGTGGGTGAGTTTGAGAACCTTGAACCCTAACTTTGTCTTCCAGAACCTCCTGTCTGGTAGAAGTCCTTTGCTCCTTGCCAGAGGAGAACCCTACAACAAATTTTGGTTAACAAATGCCTTGCAAGTTGATGTCTGTGTAATCATGAGGGTGCAGATAATCTCGTTCTGGTCATAATACCAATAAGTAACTTTCGTAGCACCAAGAAGCTTGGACAAGTATATTCCCACTTTCTTACTGCATCCCTACACGGTCATCTCAAATTATGTGCAAGGAAAAATGATGAGGTAGCACTGGTTTAATCTAAGATTACTGAAATTACTTGCCTACTTATTAGGTAATTCTTAACTGAGGTACCCACCAGGGTTCTAAATTGTAACGCCCAAGAACCCATCTGTCCAAATTAAAATGAAATCCAGTGTCTCCTCTGCTCACCCCGCTCCTGTTCTCCAGCCAAGAAATCTCTCAAGGTAGTAGTATTTTGTTCTGTGTTTGCTTTTGCTTAGAAGCTTGAGATGAACTCAAGCATTTTTCCTAAATTCTGCATGATTTCATGACTGCTACTGGATATAAGTTTCCCCAAGATATGTTTGCTGCCCTACCTGTATCAGCCAAAAATACAGCATAATTTAACATACATCCTAGTCGATCTGAAATAATTCAAACCCTTTTTCTCTTTAAAAGGAGGATTGAATTCTTGATCTCATTTGTCCCATCAGGTTCTTGGACTTTTTAGGCAAATTTAGTTCATCCCCTCCAGCTTTCTTTAAACCCTCTATATCAGTAGATACTCTTATGTAAAACGACAACAACAAAAAAAATCTACCTTATTAGCTATGTGATAATTGCTATTTATTAACTGTCTGCCATGTGACAGTTAACATGCTGGAATTTTTCTATATAGTCTCTGAACTGTCCTTCCAGGTACACATTGCTGTTCTTATTTTACAAAAATGAAGCTGGGGCTCTGAATGGTTAAAATTAACTTGTCAATATCACATAACCAGTAAGTATCAAAGCTGGGATTGAAACACAGATCTTTCTAACTTGAGCTGTTTCTGCTCATCACACCGCTGTGCGCTTGTTGAAGAGGTGAATTTGATTTCAGTAGAGTTGTGCTGCCATACAGGTAGTCATCCTACACTTAAATCACTTAATGACTGGATTTATCTGATGGGACTATACTCTGACATACTAAACTTTGTTATATCTGGCAACTTAGAAACTTCTTTCCTTCTAGAGCAATAGCAGGCAGAATGGCACAATTAATGACCAGTCCAAAAATGGGAAATACTGCTTTGCTCTGAGTTACTCTTCAGCATTTAAGGAAAGGATTCCTAGTGGAGACTTCTTTTATGAGATCAAGATGACATTTGAGACTAACTTGGAAGTCAACATGCTAACGCTTATCTATTAGTAATGGAAAGAAAGAAACCTACACCCAGGTGTGGGAGAGCGAATTCAGTGTTCAGTATTAATCCCTAGAGTAAGAAAAAGTTTGATCTACTGAACAATCTCAATTTACAGGTTTTCAGTTTTAATCCACATGAGAATGTGTCAGATCCAGTATCAGAGAAAGAATGACTCAGAATTACATGGACGAGCTGTACAATGCTGTTGATTTCTGGTGCCTGTTGTGGGAAAAACCCTAATCCTCATGTACTGGCTGGAACAACATTAAACATTAGCAAGGCCACTTGACAGCTAGCTCCACTGTGGCGTTACTGGGGAAAGAACAGAGACCTCCTTGAATAAATAAAAATGCAAATTCACACCCAGAGGATACCTATCATGATTTTTAGGCCGGACGGTCTCATTATCTTTAGCAGTGCTTACAGTATTATTTTTCTAAATAATTTGCCACATTGTCAGGAAAGATCTCATTGGAAGAAACCTGATGGAATTTTAATGACATTTCCACCAAGGGAAGTATCTGCAGTTGCAAAGCTCCTAGAAACCTAGATGGTTTTTACTCTTCAACTGAAACCTTGCCTATCACTCAGAAGTATTTACAGAATTCCTACTCAGTGCCTGTGTTGCTGTTGACGAAAAAGGTAGATACAGAGGAAATAGCAGGACCCGTACCAGGTAAAAGGAATACTAAAGAGCATTCCTTTTAACTTAAGTTTATGATACAAGGGTGTCATAAAGGCTAATTGTATTTTAAGGCAGAATTTCTCAAAGACTGCTAAAAACTTTTGAGGACTCTTAATAGATTTTTAAATGTAGTTTGTATCTATTAATATTTTCCCTATTATAAATGAAAATATTTAAAATAGCAACAATGAACCTATTCTATGTTAACATAAATAGAAAGTTTTTATAGAAAGTGTTTTCTAAAACAAAAATGATTAATGGGAAGAGTGGTCTTGTTTTGCATTTTTGCAAATCTCATTAATGTCTGGTTTTAGGAAAGAGCTGGAATGGCATATCTATTTCTGTTGTAATATCACACGTAGCCTCTGGAATATTTCACTGTACACTCATGAGAAGATGAATGTAACACAAGATGTAATATCTTAGTATTATTATGAAATACTTTTGATCTCAAGGACCTGCTGAAAGGGTGTAAGGGACCCCCCAGCGGTACTCTGGATCATACTTTGAGAACCCCTGTTTGAAGATTGGAAGCAGTAACTCAAAATTACCCATCACTGTAAAACTGAAAAATGTGTGTATTTGGGTGTGACAGCATTTATGCTAGGCTCTACTTTTGAGAACAGCTTTTTAAAAATCGATGTTAAAGTATGACCAGTATTACCAAAATGAATACAATTTGAGGCATTACTCTGATTTAATCTCATGTTGGTAGCCATAGGAAGGTCCCTGTGCACATAGAGATACTTTGTTTATGGTCTATTTAAATTTCAAGACCGTCAGCAAAAGGCCCCCAGTTGCCTTCTGATTTTTCTGTTTTCATGTGTAAGACTTTTCAATGTTAGAAAGTTAGCAACGTTGGTGAAGAAACTGGCCATTCTCATTAAACAGCTCATTTATTACGTTATTTTATTGTACACATCTGCTTTGAACGTTGGCTGTCTGAAAAAGGTATCTCTAGTTAGGTTAACGCTTATCAACAGAGCCAGCCTCCTATTTGGAGTCAAACACCATTTGAGAACAGAATGAACCCAGCAGACAGAGAGACTTACATTGCTGCAGGAAGAGCTGACCAGATGGCAAGCAAGGAATCTGAAGTTGTTATTCAGAAGAAGAAAATATTAATAAATATATTTTTGTTTCACAACATAGCACCGTTAAAACATAATGGCCTCTATCAATATAAAGTTTGCTTATTTGTTATACCAGACATCTAATAGTATGAAATAATTTTTAATCATGATTTAATTTATAGAATCAAAAGCCCTAATAAAGGGGCATGATGGGCCACATCATCATTTTTTACATGAAATCTAGTAATAAGATCACAGGTTGAGTATCTTTGACTCCCCAATTTTGTTGTTCACAATTTCCAGAATTTCAAATGATAAAAGGAAAAATATGCTTACACAGCATTGGAAAAACCAGTAACTGTTGATATTCATGGAATGCAAAGGCTCAATAGAATAGGAATGTTCTGTTTTCTCCCCCTATTTTGTTTCTCCTGTAAGCACCTGATAAAATCCCTGATAAAACATTTTGGGAAGCAATGTATTTAGTTCTAAAAACGGGTTTTGGCAGTGGTGGGATAAAGGGCTGTTTATCCTGTGGATGGTTCTTCTGTACAAAGAACTGTGTGTCATTCCGAGTAACACAATAGTCCGGCAGGTAATGGAAACTTCTGACTAGAAGGAAAGAAAATGGCAGGAGAACCAGAAGGTAATCTGCATTTCATGTCAAGGACAAAGGCTGCCCTGTTCAACCATGAAATTTAGACCCCAGAGTCCGTCATATTTGGTGGGGCATCTCTGGCTTCATCAATACATGGGTCAGACATCATTTTTTATCCTGTGATTGAAATGTTTGTGTTAAAAAAAAAAAAAAAAACCACGTGAGAAGTAACTAGCTTCATGTTATCTGGAAAGATGTCGTCTTTGTCCCTTTCCTTTAAAGTGCAATTCGTGGAACATTTGAGAAATGCAGTTACTGTGCAGACTCACCACACGGGCAAAAAAAAAAAAAAAAAAAAAAAAGGAAGTACTGAGAACGATGATTTTTGTTGAGCTTTTATAGTCCAGCTTTAAGAAACCTGAACTTCATTCCTTCTCCAGAATGTAGATGACAATTCACAGTCACAGCCAGAGAACAGACTGTTCCCACTTGCATGAAGGTTATTATGGTGGAATTTTGCATCTCGAAAGAGGAGAGATAAAAGTTGCATAATTCACATATGATAGCATAAACATAGCCGGCATAGAAAGTCTTACGTAATAACTTTGAAAACTATGATTGTGGTCACCACACTAACATTCACGTCCAGAATTTGAGAAATACGTAATTCAGCTAACGTCGAACATCCCCTATATGCTAGGAAAGTGGCAAGATATTTAAAAAGCAAGATTAAAGGAGACAAATGATGACACTTCAATCGTTTAATCCGAAAGTGCTGGTTAACAAAGTGTTGCCAAGTTGAATCATTCGTCTCTGACTGCAGTTCCGTTCTCAGGCTGTTTCTCACTTAACTTTGTAATTTCACACGACCCAAATATCTTGGAATCTGCTTTGGTAATTGGTTTTCTTGCCAGATACCTGTTTCGAGGCACTTTTTCCTTTGCTTTTGTACATTTTAATTTTTGTAGGGCCTCTGTCGTTATGGATGGGCTATTTGCACATGTGCATATATGTGTGAATAATACACATTTTATAAAAATACATAGCAAATATGGATATATCGACTATGCTATAGGTAGCATTATGTAGGTATATTTAAATGTGTATTTGTGTGTGTGTGTGTGTATGTATACATACATATTTATCTGATACATGAGAAACCTATATTAAAGGTCTGGAATGACGAAAATGAATCAGTTAGTAATAGTTGGACAGATTACCTGGTTTAATTTGCATGACTTTTTGTTTTCCTCTGATTTTTGTAATTGCTTTCAATGAGATCCATAATCACCACTCGAGGGTGACCTTTCTGTCTCTCTTTGTGGGAGCCTCAGCCCTCTCC
This sequence comes from Ursus maritimus, assembly GCF_017311325.1. Lineage (NCBI taxonomy): Eukaryota > Metazoa > Chordata > Mammalia > Carnivora > Ursidae > Ursus > Ursus maritimus. The sequence continues at coordinate 60,143,977 of NW_024425563.1, read as the reverse complement.
TGCACACAAGGCTATGTCAGGCCCTTCAAGTGTGGAATGCTTTGGATAATGGGCGAGCAGTCTAATCAGTTTGCTACTGATGGAGAGAAAAGGAGGACAGAGCTTGCTTTTGAAGTTGCCTCCTTTGTGGCTGAGTCACCCGCAGCTGTAGGCTTGCAGCCTGTTTGTTTTAAGTTTTATAGGTCGAGCAGGAGCTACAAGTTTGATACTGTGTTTATTTTCTTCTGCCAATTTGAGAGAATCCTACAGAGCAAAGACAAACCTTGTGGTGGCATTTTCATCTCTAAACCAAGTGCTCAGACACCCACATGCCTTAAATGAGTTGGCAGGCAAAGGGATCCACCTGTACGTGCAACTGCACAAAAACAGAGTTAGCTTCCAAAATAAAATCAGGGTTGTCGTCTTCATGCTCTCTTTTCTCCACCATTGGGAAAACAATGAGGGAGATGGATTATATAGAATTATAATATAATATAATACATAATATATTATAATTTCTATCTCCTCTATTTCCCTCCTTTTTTTATTTGAGTATAGTTGACACAAAATGTAACATTGTCTCTGTTCTGTTTTCCACACAAGGTGAAATACTGTGCTCTAGGCATCCCAAGTAATTTGTAGAGCAATTACTACCTTCTTACCTTCATTTCCCCCCAACCCCCTTTGTGTGGCTCCAGTAGGCTGGCAAGCTATAAAGTTCCTAAGGAAAAGGACTGTTGCTCGTGAGCGCACAGAGGAAGCCGGGCCTCCGCGCTGCGTGAGGAGCTCACCCTGCGGCACTTTGTGCTGGGATTCATTTCTCTACCTTCGTAAAATAAATTGTCTTCCTTTAAGGAGAGGGTTTTATCGCTACATTTTCCCTCTTTTATGGGCTTTAAAAAAATTTCTTGATTTTAGGGTTTTTTTAATGTAATGAAAAGATACCTATTAATATTGAAAAAGTATTTGCCTATTATCAGTTTGTCTAAATTTTATTTTTATCATCTTTATGTAAATTTAATCAATTTCTTATGTATCATGTTTTACTAGCAAACTAGTTTAGGGACTTAAAGACTTACTGTATATGAAAATGTGGACTAAATTTTAAACACATGTTAGTACATGGAAATCAAAGAATTGATTAAATGAGCTAATATTTGTAATTCTTGGATTTTGCATTTAATAAATTGTTTTTTTAATTGATTTCTAACAAAAAAAATTGAAGTCACTTTGCAAGTACACAAAGATAGAACATTCTCAGTAAAGATAGAACATTCTCAGTAGATAGAATATTTTTATAAAGGAAAATCCAAAATGAATTTAGTACTCTGTTCTGTTTACATTGTTTCTTAAGTACAAGAAATAGCAATATAAGAAATTATGTACAAAATTAATGAGATTAAGGTGATTTGTGGATCTTGAGGAAAGGATTAGGAGGGGACAAATTTTGCAAAATTATTGCTATTTTTATCTTCCCTGCTAATTTGCATTTCAATATCAATGCTTCTAACTTTGCATAGAAGTTCTAACAATATATGTCTTAGAATGGGAACAATTCAAAACTCTGTATTTTTCCAAATTACCGGGGGAGTCAGTGTACCACAGCTCAGCCATGGGAGCAAACACATCTGGACCTTTTAGGCGTTAACCTCACACTGGAGCCACTCACAGGGTCTCAAACTGAGCTTTTTTATTTTATTTTAATTATTTTTTGGAGATTTAATTTTTTGAGAGAGAGAGAGAGAGCACAAGTGGGGTGAGGGGCAGAGGGAGAAGCAGATTCCCTGCAGAGCAGGGAGCCCGATGTAGGGCTTGATCCCAGGACTTTGTGGTTATGACCTGAGCTGAAGACAGACGCTCAACTGACTGAGCCACCCACGTGCCCCATCAAACTGAGCTATTTTAAAACGACATAAATGAACAATTTAAGTTGATTTTTTTTTAATAGAGAATCCAGCAGATGTTGTTTACCCTTGTACAATCTTAGTCTTCAAGCTCTGAATTGTCTTTCTAAACTTTGTATAAAGTCCGAGAAACAATGGGGTAGGAATTATGCTATACGTATGAGTAAATTTGTCACTCAAATTTTGTCTTGCTTTTTAAAAGCTGCGGTTTGTACAGAGAGAGCAGAGTTCTCTTGCTTCCTAGGAATGGATACTGTTATAGACACTATGTTTTTCTGATTACGTAAGTAACCTGTTTTATTGTGTGAAAAATTGAAAAATCCCTAAAACATAGCAAACAAAAAAGTCACAATTTTCTCTATTCCCATTACCTAGGGAAGATCACTGTTTCAATTCTGATGTTTATATATCTATTTATTGATCAGTTATTTAGTATTTTAATAAAAACTTTGATTTTTTTTATAAAAATGGTATAGTAATATCATTTATTTCCACATGTGATTAAGTATTAATCTACATGATGCTTTTTTATGTACTCATTTCCAGGTATTCTGTTTCATTATAGGGATGTACCATAATTTTTACAAGCCCTTTAATGTTGAATATTCAGGCAATTTCGTTTTGCTTTTATGAATAAATCTGTCTATAGATAATGTTTATGTTAATGGCTAAAGACCTGCATATTCCTCTCATTATTTGTCAGAAATACTTGAAAAATCTTAGAAGTTTTTTCATAAATGTTTCCAATTATTCATTCATCAGGAATATGCTTACTATGAGGCTAGGAACCACCCTGGGCATTTGGTTACATAGCTTCAAACAAAATGGACAGAAACCTATACACTCAGAAGAATGTTTATTTTTGTGAGGGAGACAGGTAATAACTAAAATAGAGAAGTAAAATATACAAGAGCCAAGAAGAAAATTGAAGGAGAAGTGGTAGATAGAAAGTGTGTGCAGAGAAGAAGAGGGACAGGGGCGGCAGTTCCATACACGTCAGCAAGAGAAAACTTTGCTCTTTGCTTCCAGAAGGGCATGTTTAGGTCAACCCAAAGAAAGAGAAAATACCTGTGGAGAAAGAGCCTTTCTGCCACAGTGACCAGCAAGTTCAAAGCGCCTCAGCTAAGGATGTACCTCATTTCTGGAAGGAACTGGGAAGAGGACGGTGTGGCTGAGGTCAAATGAATGAGCAGGAAGTAATAGAACATGAAGAGAAGAAAAGGGGGCTAGGTGATGTAGGGTCTTCTGCACTGCGGTGAGAATGTGGTTTATACTCTGAGGCAGAGGGAATGCTGTGGCGGGCTTGGAGAGAGGAATCACATCATCTGACTTAGCGTTCTGACTCCTGTGTGAAGACTATAATTATTTGGAGTAAGAGCAGATCCAAGGAATCTAGTTAGGAAACTACTGCAATACCATAGAAGGAAATGATGTCAGTTGAGCACAAGTAGTAACTGAAATAACAGTAAGTGGTCAGATCCTAAAGATAGAACTGTCGGGATTTACTGAAAGATTAAAAGTAGGGAGTGGGAGAAAGAAAATAAACGGATGATTCCAAGGATTTTTGTTGTTGTTGTTGTTGTTGTTGTTCTGGGGGCGGGGAGTGTAACTAGAAGCATGCAGTGCCAATAACTAGATGAGAAAAGCAGTCGAAGCAGGTTGGAGGAAGAATGTCAGGGCTTCAGCGTTGCAGGCGGCAAGTCTGACGTAGTAGAAATGTTGAGTGGCGGGAGGAGCTGGACTGAAGAGAAGAGGCAAGCATAGAGAAGAATTCTGAGGAGTCACGAGCGTCCCATCAGTCACTGCTGCGTAAGAAACCACCACAGAATCGAGTAGCGTACGGCAAGGTTTGTACTTCTTCCGTCCCTGCAAGAGGACTTGGGGTTGCCTCGGTCTAGGCGGGCCTGCTCTGCGGCCGCCGGGGGTCACGCGGGATTTGGGGCTCACTGTGGGCTGGGGTTGGGCCTTCTCCGTGTGCTTTCATTCAGGGGCTGAGGCTGAAGGGGCGGCCGCCGCCCTCTTGCTGTGGCGACAGCAGGGGCCTAAGAGGTAAGGGCCGTTGCTCAAGCACATGTCTTGTGTCAGCCCGTTGGCTACACCAAATGACAAAGCCAGTCCCAAAGTCAGGAATAGGAGTTGCACTCTTCATCGGTGTGCAGCAAAGGACGGCATTACACAGCAAACGCTGTGGAGGCAGAAGTGGAGGATGAGGAAAACAACTCGTTCGACCGTGGGCACGTGCGTCGTATTTAAAGCCGGGAACCTGGACGAGAGCCAAAACGATGGCACCAGTTTATTCCCTCGGGAGCCATATATGAGAGTCGCTGTTTCCTTCGCTCCGGCCAGCTCTTACTGTTTTAAAACTGACTTGCCAACGTTAGTGAAGAAAATAACTTTGTTTTAACTACAATAATTGTAGTTTTAAACGAATCTTAAAACCTAGAAATACACGGAGTCAGTGTGTGATTTTGATTGTCCAGTAGGATTTTCTTTCAAGGGCTCATTAGGCGATGGTCCAGAAAGAGAAGTTTGCCAGTAGATTTTGTTCCATTTTGTATTATTTAACCATCTTTACCCCTTGATAATTATTAAAAAGGAATGAGAATGAATTTCAAAGAAGTATGGCTTATAAGGCTAATCTAAAACTACAGTTTGCTTTTAATCACTATTTATCAGAAGAGATTCCTGGTTGGTGAGAACCAAAGCAAACTGTGATAAAAACATACTCTGAGAAACCCTATTGAATTGTTGACTCAGACATGCGGCATTGACAATAGGATAAGTTATAAAGCTGCCACAGAAAAAACTCACCATGCTTCTCTGCAGATGGGGGGGTTCCCTTCTTATATAAAATCATTATTGTGAGAAAGTGACCCATGTGGCTGGCTGTGGCGAAAGGCTCACATTTGCCTGTTCATTCTCAGCCAGGGCCCTGTGCCGTATCTACAATGCACACGATCCATTCCAGCCTTTTGGATTTCATAATGTGTGGGCTGCATATATTTTCAATGAGTTGAAAACATCCTTAAGATTTCTGAGGTATGGTAAAATTACACGTTTTTAGTGACTGGAATATATTTTTTAAAGATTTTATTTATTTTTTTTATTTATTTGACAGAAAGCAATAGAGCAATAGAGGGAGAGAACAAGCAGGGGGAGTGGCAGAGAGTGGGCTCGATCCTAGGACCCTGGGATCATGACCTGAGCCAAAGGCAGACGCTCAACTACCTGACCCATCTAGGTGCCCTGGTGACGGGAATATTTATCTTAGAAAAGAAATTCTAATTTTAGGGTCCTCCACACTGTTCACATGCACACTGCGTGTGAGTTTAGCAGCAATCCTGGAAACAGGCCCACGAGTGGGAGCAAGGGTAAAGCTTCCAAAAGGAAAGGAAGGTTTTGTATTCAGCAGTTATCCTGGAAAACTAGGTTTTCTTCGTGCATGTGATGAAGAGCACAATAAGGCATACTTTAAGGATAAAAATAGAAAATCCATTAAGAAATAAGAGTGCTGTTGATTCCTTTGCTTGAGAAAAATATTCCTCTATTCATCCACAGTAGGTTTATTCTCACAGTACGAGACTTTTTGTGTTACCTTGAATTTGTCCCAAAGAAATATACGTGCTGAACTCTAATTAACTAAATCATAGTGAATGAAAGTTTGTGTTTAATAACCAGTGTGCCCTGTGTTGATAGCAAGCAGACTTGATCCAAATACACACGCTATATATGAGTATTTTGTTGTCTTCTTATATGCAGATGCATAGCTTCACTTTTCCCCAGGAAATGCCACGTATGTTTAGTGCCGAAAGAATGTTTTTGAAGATAATTTAGAAGGTGCTGGGCCATTATTTGGTTTTGGGTGGTCAACAAGGGAAGTCAAACACAGCTGGATTCAAAAGGAGTCCAGCTCTCTCTTGGGAGAAATTTTCTCCAACTGGGTCGAAGTGCAAAGGCTTTATATGTATGTGAAACAAGCAAACAACAACAACAAATGAAAAAATGAGAGTTGCAGTTAATTTAAGTGTGTTAATATAAAATAAAATAATTCAAACCAAATACAGGGTATTGAAGGGCATGAATTTTCTCATGTCACTGGCATTCGGTATTGCCCAATAAATGAAATAGTTCAGCTCTACAGTGGTTTTACTCTGCAGGCTATCGAAGATGGTCCTACTCTGTAATATGTGGGGCACATAGAAGGCCCGTGGTCTTCAACTTTGTTATTTGAGCCGCAGTTCAGGGGTAGGTAAATAGATGGTTCAAAGGGATTTCATAAATGCATTTGTTCAGTGCCCAGCTCTGATTCTTAGGGCTTATATAAGAGGAAACAGTGAAGCAGCAATAAATATGTGGTTTTAAATGATACACAAATTCCCAAAGGTGCTCTAAGATCAAAGATTAGTGTTTCCATCAACATTTTAAATATTTGCAAATGTCTCTTTTGAAAGTCTAAGTATCAATTTCCTCCGAAGTTTCCAAATGAGCAGTTTATATTAGGGATAGACGGGATGGGTAGGTTAAAAAAAAAAAAAAAAGTCATTACATGTCTAAGGGGTGTGTGTGTGTGTGTAATTTTTTTAACAGCCTAAAGAAAATATGTATGTGTGTATGCCTGTATATGAGAGAGAAACAGCTTACAAGTTATGCTAGCTGTCCTACTGAACAGTAGGGGTATGCCCATCAAACATAGAAAAAACAGATTCTGTCTTGACGTCACACACACTTACACACATCTCCCTTTACCAAGATGCTATAAGATTAATGCTTAGTTCTGACTTGTGTGAGGGTCGATTTGTAGTTAAAATCCCTTCTTTTATACCATAATCTAAAATACATGATTTGGGAGTGATACTTCTTCACTTTTAAAGCCATATTCTTCACAGAGTATACATTCTCTGATACAGCTTGGAAGAGAGAATGGCATTTTGATGCGATGCTTTGGGCAATTAATTCATTTTACCCCACTTGTTGACTCACACACCCCCTTGGTTTGAATAACTCTCAGGATTAAACTGTACCGTTAAAACTGCCACATGCCTGTGAATGGTCTCTCAAACAGGATTTCATTATCTAAGTGTTAAATGAACTTTTTTTCCTCCATTTGTTTCTGTGAGGGGATGGGGTAAAAAGTTCTCACAGCTGCCAGACAAAGAATGACTCTATTTAAAGAGGGGTTGGAAGCACAAATGTTGATTATCTGAATGAAAGAATTTAATTAAGTTTCCTAAAGAACAGGATACTACTGACATCATTGATTGGCTAAATGAAGCTGGGAAATACAGTATTTCACACTACAATATTTTGCACTTAATGATGCCAGTATTAGCTCTTGGCTGCTGTCCTGGAATACGCACAATGGCCTGGCAACCAGTTAATTATTTTGCAATTGCAGATGTGGAGTTTTGGGGTGTGAAAGTCTCTTTGCCAAGATGGTTTTGGGAAAAGAACCAAAGCAATCATTGTATTTCCTTGTCTATGCGCACATCCTTATTTATGAATATGGTTAAAATTCTCGAGGTCCGATGATCACAGTACCCTAAACAGCACTTAATTGACCTCTGAAAGTGCTTCTTTAACACAACAGACTGAGGACAAAAACCCAACTGGCCTGGGTCATAGTCCATAAAATAGCTTAACATTTGCATAAAAGATCTTTAAATAGTTCACATTTTGATAAAAATAGATAATGTCTATGAGTCCTTGATAATTATTATTTTAATGAGGATATTTAAAGCCATACTAACTTTCACTGCAACTGACAATTACTGTGGTAGCCAATGGTAACCAGAGCTGTTGGTCACATCACTTTTATTTAACCACGAAAATCCACATGAGTGGATAAGGAACCTCAACATGAAAGTCATCAATATAAAAACCATTGATAACAGCTTTAGGTCTTGGGTATCGAATGATACTTAACACAGTATTATTATCATATATCCCTGTCATCAGTTTAACACTTAGTTATGGCTCCAACTGAGAAAAGTAGGAAGGTGGCCATTGTATTGAGAGTACAATTTCTCTCTTTCCCTCCTTCGCTCCTTCCCTCCCTCCCTCCCTCCCTCCCTGGTAATAGACCCTAAAAATATCAATTTTAGTGAAGAACTATACATTCATCTTTCTCTGTGTGATTCAGTGTGAATAGAGTTAAGTCCTACACTATCATTAACCACATAAGTGGTTCGGGGTGATCTTTATTTTGATACTGGCTCTACTACTTGTGGTATGATGTCAAAGAAGTAAAATAATTTACTTGAGCCTCAAGTTTCTAATGTAATAAAAAAAGAAATTATTAAGATCTTCCTTAAAAGGTTATTGAAAGATTTAAATAGATTACGTGTAAAACATTGAATACATTCCCAGAACAAAGTTGGCATTTTATAAATACTAGCTATATAGTTTCACATATGTCTTATTTCATAAATGTACGTGTATTCATTTTATTTCTATATGTATAGTGAAATGTATATGTATATTTTCTAAATGGATAGAAATCTGAATGTGTATTGAAATTTTTTAGATTTCCTTTTTATTAAAGGAAACGTGCATCAAACAAGTAGAATGTTGCATTAGATACATGGATCTTTGTTTACCCACATCCAACCACCCACTCCCACAACCTTCCTCACACAGTACATGTAGTTATTTACCTACAAATTCAATGAGAGCTTTTTTCATATACGTTGAAACTGTCCTATTTTGACTTTGGCTGGTTCTGCCTTTAAATGGAACCAAAGATGGTAGAATAGCCTCCATTTCAGAGTTAACATATTTAAAGTGCAGTGCACTACTTTTGTAAACATCAGGTTAAACAACACGGTGTCCCCTTGTCCATTAGCTTACAGCATAAACTTGACACAACACTGACAGAAAGGAAAAGAAGAAAATACAGGAGAAACATTATACTTTCATATAGGTGTATGGACTACATACCCCTGATAATGTAATGTGGTAAAAAAAAATAGATAATTTCATTGTGGGTTCTCCAAAATTCTAACAAAGAATCATTGTTTTATCATACTGTCATCTGCGAGATGAAAATATATATATTTTTGGCCTGATTGATACAATATTATTTAAAATGATCTCCGGTTCACTGCTACCTTCCAAAGTATAACTGTGGACTTAATCATAGTTGTCCCTAAAACTAGTTCTAAGGGGTATAAGTTCAACAACATACACTGTAGTTTTTACTCAAATACCAAAGCTACTAAAGTGTTTGTGTGTGTCTGCTACTTCTAGTGTTTATCTTCTAAATAGAGCTATTTTCAAGAATTTATCTTTTTATGGATATCCCAAATTATATATCCTCACACTTGTACCAGAAAAATAAAACCACTGTCTCTTGTTGTCTTAATGTTCATGCTCATGGATTCTCTATTGACATAATGAGTTTGGATCTTAATGAAAATTCACACTGGGATCTAATAAATTGGAACAGGAGGGAACAGAAATTTCTAGAAGCATTTTAAGAAGAGTTTGCACGAGAGATATTCAAAATCAGAATTTATGAAAATATTACACGAATATTCTGAGTTTAGCTAACATGATTATAGCACTTGGTAAGAAAATCTACCTCTGTGTTGATACTAAGAATCCTTTGGTTTGCTTTTAAAATTGACCATTGTTCTGAGTTTAACCTCAGGGATATTGTGACACCAACCTGAAAATTTAAAAAAATGCTGTAAAAATACCACCCCCTTGAAGCTAAGCCAATGTAAGTTACAGTCTGGATGTTTTCTACTCTTCACTTGCTTATGCTTCCAGGAAATTGTTTAAGGTATCTCTAGAACATCTTCATAAGAAGCGTCTATTTTTTTTTTTCCCAGAATGAGAAGGAATAAACTCAGCTTCTTTTTCTTACCTTATGTCTTGAAACAAAAAAATAATTTAACTAATGCCTAACAACTACATAAAGAGAAAAATGTTTTTATTCATTATAAATAATGAGAGGGAATTCACTGTGAAGCTGAAATTTATTGTGTAACTAATCAAAGCAGCTTTGAGTTCTTGGCTTCCAACATCATTGCGTGTTCAGACTGTTACATGATGAGACCATTGGTAGTTCTAAAATATTTCGTGTTAAGCATGGCTTCTCCAAGGAGCTATGAAAGAGTAAGAACCTGGGGTGTGTTCTAAATTAGGATCTCCAGAGGCCAGTCTTAGGATTTCTTCAAATAATTATTTACTAGGTCTTTAATGTGTAGATCCATTGAATGACCTTTGATTTTTTGGTTGCTATAAGTGGGATCTGATCAGAAGTTAGGCCGGGTTTGGGAACAGGAGATGGAGCAAGGGAGCCATTTGCTGCGGCTGCCAGGACATCTTAGGGAGATGCTATTACATCTGGTTGTGTTTAATGTTTTTGTTATTGATATGGAAGAGCTTTTTAAAAGTACATTAAATTATCCTCATGGGGGATACTGTAGACTAGAAAGGCATATGAAAAAACAGTACAAACAGGATAACAGGAAGGAAAGTATATTTTCCTTGGACTGTAATTCCCAGCCTTGTTATTTTTTTTCTGGAAAAGAAAAACACAGACACTCCTTTCCCAACAATTCCTCACCCCCAAACACTGTAGCTTAGAGAGCTATTAATTCCACTTGAAAAATTTGATATTGGCAATTTATACAAATTTAATTTACTCTTCACAATAACACTAAGAGGAGGTGATTACAGTCGTGTTAAGATGGGAGGGTTGAGCAAGCAATTTGTCCAAGTACAATAGCTAGTAAGTGGCAGAAACTAAACCTGAACTTAGGGCTCTCAGATTTCAAATTCATTCATGCTCTCCTTCCCTGGGTGGCATTGCTTCACCAATATTTAGAATTTAGAGCAAATAAATTTAGTTGGGTTTTACTAGTGGGTAATAGAAATAGCATTTTAGAACTAACTAGTTGTTCTTGCTTTATGAAATCCTAATAGAGCTCATCTGGGCTATTAAGTTTTCTGAATACTTGTTAAAGCTAGAAATACTGTGATGATTGAATTTCCCAAGCTAATAAAATGGTAATTGGCAGAAGATACACAAGTAAAATATATAGTATAATATCTAAGGAAATATTAACATAACTTAGATTTTTGCAAACTCATGATTTACATAATCATTGGTTTATATCCAAAAACCTTGAAAGAACAAAAGTATGTATTTGTGAAAGTCAAAATTAGTAAGGAGATTCTAGAAAAGAAATGAAAAATAGAGGAATAAATCAATCTTACCCTCTATTTATATTAATATCCTATTGTAAATTATTTATAAATTTTCAAAAGCTAAATTGATGGTTAAGGGAGTGAGCTCTAAAGTTAGACAATGTGTGTTGAAACAGCTTACCAACTTTCAGCAAGTTATATTATTTCTGTAAGTTACATAGCCTTCTTTGGCTTTGTTTTTTCATCTATAACATGGGCATAATAATTACAAATAACCAATATGATATGGTACGAATGATATAGCTAATACATGTAAATCATTTTGAACCAGTACTCCGAATAAGTCAGCTGGGTTGTAACACTAACTGCTAATTATTATGATTAGCTCTAAACATATATTCTAAAATTTGTGGCATCATTACTATATTCCAAACTAGATTTGATGAAGTACGAATATATTTGCCTGGACTAAACTGCTACCAAGTACATTACAACTAATCTGTAGTATCATCTCTGTGTAAGAGCGACTGGGCTCAGTAAGGGCTAAATACAAGAATGCCTAGCAAAGCCGTAATACTGCATTCAAAATATACAGCAAAATCTGTATCCCAAGGAATAGGCTAATGTTCAAAGTAATCCCTCTTGGGGAATTAGATATTTATCAGCCAGAAGACATTGCCTTTGTTGTCAATTATTTTTGAGCTATTCTTCTGGAATTTGCCAGAGGCATTTACAAATACATCCACAATGAGTCAGTAATTGAAGATCTTCATACTTTGAACAAGAATTCAATTTGCGAAAACACCCATTTGGAACCAAGCTTAATGAATAAGTTGATTGATCAAGACTGGATGATGAGATTGATTTTGGTGAGTGACTCATAAATAGTTCCGAGAGCAATTTCAATATTTGTGGTATTGGCAGAAATTCCTGTGTTCCAGGAACTTTGCACAGGACTTGGCATACTGGCTCTCACATACGCCCAGGATGAATTTAGGGTCAAATCACACCTTTTTTTGCATTGATGACTTTGAATTTTGTATGGAAAGGCAGTGTCCACTAACTTTTATTCACGTGTTATTTTTGAAAATCAGATTTTAAACATATATCAGGAAGGGGCAGGAGTTGAGTGACGCTCTCTTGGCAATTCAAGTTGTCTGCTGGCGAGGAGGCAGGGAGGCGAGGAGGTATTTCACTCATACACAAGTTTGGAGCTGCCTTACCAAAGGAACAATGTTGGTAGGGGGAATGGTATGAAAAGAAAGGCCAGCATCATCCCATAAAGGCTGGGAGGAATTTTGCATGATAAAAACCAGTTTCTCAGGTCCCTGGATAGAGCAGTTGTAAGGGAGGGAGCTTTGAGGCCCCCAGTTACTTGGCCTCCCTTAACTATGTGACATTCCCCTTAAGGACACATTGTCTTCTGGCCACCTTCATGCTTGACTTGAACTCTTTCAGTCTCGAGACAATAAAGGCGTGGATGCTTCTTTATGCCATTTTTCCAAATGAATGTGCTCCAATTTAATTCTTAAAGCATATAAGTACAGTTAAAAAAAAATGAAGTGCAGTTTAAAAATAACCCAGGCTGGTAAAGAAACCCACTTGAAAATACCAAGATACTTTATTGCCTTATCTGGGGTGTGCTGCTTTGCCTTTTGTGGCTGTGTTTGTGATGACCCTTCCAGTGACCCCTTCATTGTTGCTCCCATAATAGTCACTGTTTTCATGGGAATTGGGTAAAAGAAGTCAGACTGTGCTGTGAATGGAGCCCTTCTCCAACCCTATTAATTTGCAGATGGATGAGGTGACGTATTTTTGCCACCTGCTGAGGAGCAGTGGAGAGGCTGCCTCCTTGGGCACCCAGAGAATCCCTGTTGTCCACAGGCTCTCAGGCATTGGTTGTAAATGAGACTCCTCTGTGGCCTGTTTCTTTTGTGCCTGATCAAGTCTTGATGTGAGGCACCATAATTCTTTTCTTCTTGTCCGCTGGCATCAAAGTCTCCTTCTAAACTAGCGTCTCCACGGCCAGAATCAGGCTGGCTTTCTCTCCCAGCAAATATGTTTATTTCCATATAAAAAAGATGAGCGCCGTTTCCTTACAGGTGATTTAAAACTTGTCTATGAGTCATTTACATGTATGGTACATCAGCTGCTGTTCGCCTTGATAGGAAATAAAGAATCTTTACCTCAAACTGCTTTCTTAGATGTTATGTTTGATTCTGTACACATTTCCTCCTCCATAGAGAACATCTAATGGAAGCAGAGTAAAAACCAAACCCACGCTTGTTACTATTTGCTTCAATGGAGACTTTCCTTAATCACTGGCTTTTCAGTAAGGCCCTTACGAGTTTAATACTTATCCGTGTTGAGGGAAGCCACAAATACCTAAAAAGATAGTTGTAAGATGTTTGTGCTAGTAGAAATTTTATATGAAAAGGAATGTTAACTCAGTTAAGTAATAAACTTTGAACAGTTTTTACTTGTTAACAAAAGCCATGGAATTGGGTCCGTACATGGAGGGGTGCTTATCACTTTGAGAGCAGTGATGCCAGAGTTCATTATTTGGGAGGGAGTCATAAGGGGAGCAGCAGCTGTTACAATTTATGAATGTTTGTTTTCCCTCTTGGATTGAGTCCACAGTGTAAGGAAGAACATTAGCTTACAAGCAGACCTTTTGGAATTATAAGGAGAGCAAGGGCTTGGGAGCCTACCCCATGGATTTTGAATGCTGTTTCTGCTGCTTACATATTGGATAATCTTGGGAAAGTTACAAATGCCTTAAAACTCAGTTTCCTCAAAAAAAGAAAAAAAAAACCAATTCAAAAATGGATGAAGATTTTGAATAGACATTTCTCCGAAGAAGACATAGAATGGTCAAAAAGCACATGGAAGATGTTAAACATCACTAGTCATTAGGGAAATGGAAATCAAAACCACAATGAGCTACCACTTCACACCTATCAGAATAGCTAGTATCCGAGAAAATAAAGGAAAAGAAAAGTACAATGAGGATGAGAAATTAGAACCCTTGTGCGTTGCTGGTAGGGAGGATATAAAATGGTCCAGCCACTGTAGAAAAGTTTGGCTCAAAAACTTCAACATGGAATTACCATAGGATCCACCAATTCCGCTTCTAGGTATTTACCTAAAATAATTGAAAGCCGGACTCAAATACTTGTACATCAATATTCATCGCAGCATTATTCACAATGGCCAAAAGGTAGAAAAAACTCAAATGGCTATTCATGAGCGAATAAATAAAATGTGATTTATACATATAATGAAATATTATTCAGCCTTAAAAAGAATGGAATTACGGACACCTGGATGGCTCAGTCGGTTAAGCGTCTTCCTTCAGCTCAGGTCCTGGGATTGAGTTCCGCATTGGGCTTTCTGCTCAGCGGGGAGCCAGCTTTGCCTTCTACTCCTCCCCCTGCTCATGATATCTCTCTCTCTTTCTCTCTCTCTCAAGCTCTCTCTCTTTCTCTCAAATAAATAAATCTTTAAAAAAAATGGAATTCTGATACATGCTACAACATGGGTAACCTTGGAAACTATGCTAAATAAAACAAGCCAGACATAAAGGGACAAATACTGTATGATGCCACTTATATTAGTTACCTCAAATAGGCATATTCATAGATGTTAACAGTAGGAAAGAGGTTTTTAGGGGCTAGGAGAAATGGGAAGTTCTTGTGTAATGAGGGCATCATTCTTGTTTGGGATGATGAAAAAGTTCTAGAAATGGAGAGGGGGTGGTGTTTACCCCCTATTGGGTAATTGTAAATGTATTTAATGCCGTTGAATTGTACACTTTAAAATGGTGGAATGATAAACTTCAGGTATGTTTTATCACAATTTAAAAATCTCCTCAGTTTCCTCTCAATAAAATTAGAATTCACCTCTCATATGTTTAAGAATTACATAAAGAGGGGCGCCTGGGTGGCACAGCGGTTAACCATCTGTCTTCGGCTCAGGGCGTGATCTCGGCGTTATGGGATCGAGCCCCATATCAGGCTCCTCCGCTGTGAGCCTGCTTCTTCCTCTCCCACTCCCCCTGCTTGTGTTCCCTCTCTCGCTGGCTGTCTCTATCTCTGTCGAATAAATAAATAAAATCTTTAAAAAAAAAAAAGAATTACATAAAGAAAACAAAATCTCTTAAATTTGGTAATCATCTTGGGACTAGAGGAGAAGATTTCCAAAAATGTAGCTTCCGACAAGCAGAGAAACGGAAAGAAGTCTCTTTCTGGTTTTATGGAATGAATTAGCAGATTAGGCAAGTTGTACTTAAACCCAGTCCTACCCATATATTTTTCAGTTGAGTAAATACACTTATTACTCATTTCTTACCTTTCTTCCTCAGTTTGGGTCGCTTGGGTTTTCATTTATTATAATTGTTCTTTATAGAGTAGGCATTTACTAAACTTTAATTAATATTCTCTTATCTCAATAGCTGAGACAGAATCATCTCCCCCCAACTCCATTCATCTAACTCAGGGCTAATTCCCTATGCTCTTAACTAGGCCTCTTAATTAAAAGAAAATGAAAATGTATGATGATGGGTGCTATCCTGCCTGAGAAAGTGAGAATGAAAGCAGTAATCAACATTTTCATCTTCTAAAATATCACGTGCATTCTCTGAATTCCTGAAGCAAAGAAAAGGTGCAGTTCAATCTTGAGGGACAAATGGGTAGTTAGTGTTTTGCTTATTGGTGGTCACTACTGCATCATACTCACATTACAGTCCTCGTATCCTCCTTGCTGGCAAATAAAAACCACTTCAGCCACATGACATTATTAAGATTCTATAGTGAAGTCTCAGTCAGTGACCAGGACTACTTGACAAATCTGGCATTTGCTCCCAGGTAAGGTAACCTTAAAAGAATGTGTTCTCTATGAAGAGGTCAATTATCTTAAAGCCTTTAGAATATAGCTGAAAGCCAAGAAAGAAATACCAGCGTCTCAACAATCAAATGGGATGCTAGCCAATGCACTCAAGGTCTCTATCAGAACCCCTTTGTACTTAAAAGTTATAGATATTTTGACCGAGTATGGTTATCTGTTTTTTGGACATGCAGAGAAAATTGCATTTCAGGTAAATATTTGCACACCGACAGCATGTTGCGTGAGGTTTAAGACGGATTTAGGGGGATGGTTTAAGTGTGTCAAAAGTACAACCTTCTGGGGCCAAATTTCAAATACCCCTAGTAGATCCAGAGACTCAGCAAATTCCTTAAGAGCCTAATAGCTTTCATCCTGAATACTGCTATATTCGATTATCAAGGATTTACTTGGCGTCTATAGTGAGTGAGGCATTGCACCAGACACTTTTGGATATAAGGTGAGAAATTTATAGTCCCTGACTTCAAGTCATTAAGAAGAGGCTGCTACCTAGGTATGTCTTTTCAGAATGAAAGGAAATAAGTTTAATTAAAATGGCTCTTCTAAAAATTGTTAATATTAATAATTGTACTCTGAGAAAAGTCAACTTTCTTAAATGTGCAATTCCTCAAGAATATTTGGAATTTTGTAATTTTTTTTTAAGTAGGCTCCATACCCAACGTGGGGCTTAAACTCACAACTCTAAGATCAAGAGTCACATGTTCTGACTGAGCCAGCCAGATACCCTAAGGTTTTATAATATTTAGAAAGAAGATGCTGCAGTGATTCTTTTTCCTGAGGAGACAAGGAGATTTGGTAGTAAATGTATATATGTATACATAGAACTGAAGAGTTGGACAAAGACTTTCTAACCTGTGATCTGTGAATCATTTGTACTACACTCACAGTCTTTGTTAAAAAAAAAAAATGAATATTTGAGAACCAGAAACTAGTAGATCAGTCCTGCCTGGTAACAGGAGTTTTAAATAACCTTCCTAAAAATGTCTTAGGCATATTAGAGCTTGAAAATCTCTCCCCTAGACCATCAGGATGAGCAAACTGTCTATATTAAACATGTGTCTATAGCCAATTTAGAATGGATTGGTGAAAGATTTCAGTTATTTCTTTCTGCTTTAATTAGAAATGATTATCCTGACTTCTTTTCATAGAACTTTTAAGAGGGAAAACACACTTGAAATACTAGTGTCTTTCTCATCTGACCCTTGATGTTTTATCCATGTACTACCTGCTCTTCAAACGCCTAGAATGCTCCATGCTCATGGCCTTGGAAAAGAATGGAAGGGAATAGAAAATAAAGGGAAAAAAGTGTCTTCTTGATGATTTTGTTATTTCAAAGCTAAAGACCATAGGGGGATCAAGCTAATCTTGGTTTACAGTAGAATAAACTAGTGGTTCTCAAACTTAGTTCTATCAGAATTCCATAGATAGCGTGTTCAATCCTCGATCGCTCTGCCCTTCTCCCATCCCCAGATACCGCCATCTTTTGGGGTTTGTATGTTGGAAGATGGCATCTTTTGGCCCGTCTCAGGTGAGGCAGATTTTGTTCATGTAGGAACTGTACTTTGAGAATTGCATGAATAAATACTGGAAAATTGTGTGTTTGAGGAGGATATAATTTCCCCTCCCCACTTCCACACCTCCCTCATTCACCAGTGCCTGCCAGACTAGAAGCGATCACCTCCGCTGGGAGAGAGAAATTGAGAGATGAAGGGATCAAGAAGAGGTAGCAAAATTCAAATTGGTGTGTGTGAGCTGAGATAAAAGCGGATTCCCTGCTGGCAACGATGTAATGCGACCTGGACTGGCTGTACAGTGAGCCCTGGCAGGCAGAACCTTCGGCACAATGATAGTTGTGGTGATGGTGTGTAATGGTAGTTAATGCCCTAGGTTAGCATGGGATATGCGTCATGAGTTCCGTCACCCAGGGCTTGGAATTATGAGCAGAATTATTTGGATCTGAAGAGGCCTGGTTAAGCAACAAGGTCACTACCTAACAAATCTTCATAAACACTCTAAAGATTAATGTCTGAGGACCAGACTGGTGAATACATGTCTTAGCAATTAGCATTAAGTATAGAAGAATTTGAGAACGAGGTGGTTCCTCCCCCTCCAATCCTTTGAAACTGGGTAAGGACCTTGGACATCACGCCTGACCTGGGAAAAGAGAGAACGCTCAGTTGACTGACACTAGGTTTTTATTATTCCAGTAGTGGCTTAGAAGCTTAGAATAGAAGCTGAGAACATTTTACAAAATTAGCTTTTATTTCTTGCACGCCTGAGAAGTACAATGAGTGAGAGCCACGTCCACTACATGGTGATTAAAATTTGAAGTAATTATATACAACTGATACATTTCATATATTTTTGGTTTTATCTCTTGACCAGTATTATCTTGTAAAATTATTATAGACTCATTAGAAGAAATTAGATCTGGGGCTCCCTGGTGGCTCAGTCAGTTAATTGTCCGACTCTTGATTTGCATTCTGGTCATGGGATCAAGCCCCGTGTCAGACTCTGTGGTC
Organism: Ursus maritimus; assembly: GCF_017311325.1. NCBI lineage: Eukaryota > Metazoa > Chordata > Mammalia > Carnivora > Ursidae > Ursus > Ursus maritimus. Next base: position 60,125,514 of record NW_024425563.1, on the reverse strand, counting down.
TGCAAGGAGTCAGCTTGAGATGCTTTCCTTCTGCCTCTGCCCCTCCCCCTGCTCACACTCTCTCTTTCTTTCTCTGTCTCTCTCAAATAAATAAATCTTAAAAAAAAAAAAGAAATTAGATCTGAGATATCCTACTTTCCTCTCAAATGATCATGGTTTAGACAAAAATGGCTTCACACCTGCTGTTCCTGACGATGTGTCCTTCCATTCACTTAATTTGTGAACCTCATCTCCCTACTCACCTCTGAAATACGTTAAAAGTGAGTTTAACAGAATAATACAATATTTGCTTGCTCTTTTAGCATTTTTCCCAAGCTGAAGTAGTTTCATTTTTAGAAAATAAAGTGCAAAGGCCAATTTACCCCTGCCAGATGAAGTAATTTCAGCCTGCATAAGACTACTAGAACCTGGGCACCTGGGTGGCTCAGTTGGTTAAGCTCTGCCTTTGGCTCAGGTCATGATCCCAGGGTCCTGGGATGGAGCCCCACTTTGGGCTCGCTGCCCAGCAGGGAATCTCCTTCTCCCTCTGCCCCTCCCTCTGCCCCTCCCTCTGCTGGTGATCTCTCTCTCTCTCTCTCTCTCTCAAACAAATCAATGAAATCTTAAAAAAAAAAAAATGACTTGAACCTGTAAGAATTTATGGAGAACGAGTGTCTGTGCTTTGACTCAACACTTCTTGTCTCACTTAAAGCTGAATTTGAGGGAACATACCTTGAAGATTTTGAGAGATGAAAAAGAATTTTGGGATTGGGATTCTGTTCACACGGAAGTGAAGATGAGATATTAAGCAATTAATTGACTTTAAAAGCACCAAAAAAAGGATTTTTGAAAAAAGGCTACAGCAGCAAGTCATTTAGGAGCCGAGATAAAGTATCACACTGAAACAATTCATATAGAGATCAATTAAGGCAAAAAATAGTGTTGCTTTAGTAATCTGTTTGCCATTAATTTAAATTGATTTTATAGCAGGGAGGGTTATTAGTCAAAGTCTGAGGACAAGCTAGAGTGAAACTCAATTGTGTCATCAAAAGGTTGTAAATATTTAGAAGTCAAAGTAGCGAACAAAGACACAAAAGAAAACAAAAGCGAAACAAAACACAAAACTAAGATTTCCATTCTTCGGCTGTTAGCATCCCACACTGACACTAAAATGTCTCTACATGTGTCTCTAAGTGATGACATGAAATCTAATTCATCTATTTGTTGCCTTATTGTAATTCATTTAATGAAAATCAAGATACAGTTAAGTCCAGATATTGCATAATGGTAAAAGAGGGAAAGGTTTACTGGTGGCAAATCTATTATTATGTCAGTTTTCTGCCTTGGGTAGCCAGATGTTTTCACTTTGTTATTCCTTAAGCGTCCTAATAAAAAAAAAAAAAAGAAAAGAAAAAAAAACTTCCTTTAAAAATGATCACAAAAAGCTTTATGTTCAGTATTTTAATATATTAGAGCATGTGATTTTTTGTTTTTTCGTTTTAGAAAGGGAGAGACAGAGAGATTGGGGGGGAGGGGCAGAGGGAGAAGGAGACAGAGAATCCCAAGCAGGTTCCACAAACAGCCCGGAGCCTGACATGGGGCTCGATCTCATGACCCTGAGATTATGACCTGAGCCAAAATCAAGAGTGGAACACTAAACTGAGTGAGCCACCCAGCTGCCCCGAAAGCATATGATTTTAAAATGTAATTGTGTAATATTAGTCCCTGCCTATTTCTGTCACTGCCTTTTCTCTCCTTTAATGCTTTATAAATTATCCACACTCTCTCTCTGCTTATTTGAACCCTTCAAGTTTTTCTATGTTGGTTGAGGTTGGTTTTTATCATTGTGAGTGTATGTGTGTGTGCGTGAATGTGGTTTTTGTTGTTGTTGTTGTTGTTTTTACTGTTACACTCTCTGCCACTTTATCCTGAAATGGGGTGAGGGTTAAAATATAAGCATAATATGGGACTAAGGACTTGCAGACCTGCTTTCAAGGAACCGTGGGTCAGAAAATGAAGGGGATTCATTTCTTTTGCCGTATTTTGTACATCAGTGCCCAGTTTGTGAATTATTTTGGATGTTCTACTTTTCATTCTTGAATTTTCCATTTGATTATCGTTTATAGTTTTTATTTGTCTACTGAGTTTCCCTATTTCTTGAATCAGTGTTGTCATATTATTTATATTAATAGTTAATTTTTAAAAACATGTTTATAATAGCTACTTTGTAACTATTTTGTAGCAGTCTTTAATAAATCCAACATCTACGTCTACTCAGGATCAGTTCCTATAGGTTTGATTTCTTTTCATATATTTTAAAAATATAAAATCACATGACTCAAGTTTTTTGTTGAAACCAGACCCTTTTATGTAATATATTGTAGAAAATCTGGATTTTGATTTTTTCTTTTTTCTTTTTTTGTTTTTTAAGATTCAATTTTTAAACAATCTCTACACTCAACATGGGGCTCATACAACCCCAAGATCAAGAGTTGCACACTCTACCCACTGAGTCTTTCAGGTGTCCCCGATTTATTTTTTCTGATTGTTTGTAGCTTGCCTTTACTTAAGCAGTGGACTCTGTCGTCTTCACTGTATGTAGCTGCTGATGTCTCTTGCCCGTATTTTTCTCCCTCTCTTCCTTCCTAAGTTTCTAGGCATCCCTCCTTTGTCTGTATCTCAGTTATCAACCAATGATTTGGGCAAAGACTGTGCTCAAACATCTTGAACCTGTAAGGCTTTGCTAACCCTTCAGTATTCTAATTTGGTGTAGGGAGAGAAATACATTCAAAAGTCCAGCAATTTTCAGGTCTGTCTCCGCTTTGACTTTCCTCCATGCCCTTGCATCTCCCATGCACATGTGTGTAGTTTCTGAGTCAGCCGGGGAGTTGTGCCGAGCTGTGTACTCTTTCTCTGCGTGTCTTATTGACAGGGTCTTTCTGTCCCATTTATAGGTCACCCACTGCTTACCCCAAGTAGGACTGCAACCTCAGGGTAGCAGAGCTGCAGCTTTTCTCATTTGTTTCCAACCAAGTTGGTTGCTTTCATCGAAAGCACTGCTGGGCATTCGACTTCACCCTGTGCTCAGAATCAGATTTTACCCTCCACCAGTGAAACTGCTGGCTTTTGCAGCCAGTGCTGCCCCAGTACCACTACTGAGCTGATGGATTTGGAGGGAGGCAGCAAGGGGAGGCAGAATGGCATTGCAGACTGGCACTGTTCTTACCCAGAGATCTAGCACAGTGTTTCCACGGGTAAACACTTAATTCATGCTTTGCCTTTGGCCAAACTCCAGAGTCCGGAAAGGAATATGTTTTGATATTTTTCCATTTTTTCCACTTTTTTTGGAGGAAAGGATTCTTTGACTTGGAGTGACATTGTTGGAAGTCTTGGTCCATTCTTTTACTTTTTAAAAACTTATTCTAGAATTTTAGATTTATAGAAGAGTTATAAATACTGCATAGAAGCGTTCCTGTATACCTTTTACTCTCCTTCCCCCAAAGTTAATATGTTATATAACCATACGATGAAGAAATTAACATTTGTACAATCTTTAGACTTTACCTGGGTTTCAGCTGTTTTTCCACTGATGTCATTTTTCTGTTTCAAGGTTGAATCCAGAGTTCCATGTTGAATTTCTGTTGCCAAATCTCCTTAGTCTCCAGGATAGTTCTTTTTCATAAAGAACTTGACACTTTTGAAGAGCACTGTTGGGCTGTTTTGTAGGATGTCCCATCTTTTGGGTTTATCTGATATTTTCTCATAACTAGCCTGGGGTTATGGAATTTTAGAAGGAATCCCCACAGAGGTAAAGCACCCTTCTCATCACATCAATCATACTGAAGTACGTGATATCAACATGATGTATTGCTGGTGATGTTAACGTTGATCACTTGGTTATAAGGTGATATCTGCAGGTTTCTCTTCTGTAAACTTCCCATGTGTTCCCTTTCCGTACTAGATTTTTTAGAAATGAGCTGCTAAATTCAATTAAGACTTCAGAAAATTAAGCTCTCGTTCTTGAAGGGAGGAATATCAAAAGTTGGAGATCTATTACAACTACACAATAATTAATAAATAATTTGAGGGAGGTACATTAAGGCTACGCAAATACCCTATTTCTCCTTATTACTGTGCTGTTTAATGTTGTATTTCCAGTTTTTTCTCATTCCTTTTACATTATTAAAAACTCTTCTATAAGGAAGTTTTTTCATTATTTTTTTAAAACC
>NW_024425563.1:60119934-60121295 GCF_017311325.1 Ursus maritimus | reverse complement strand
CTGCCTCAGTGACTTCAGAACATCATTGTTCAGATGCACCATGAATTTTACGGGTCTGGCTTCATTTTCTTTGCCATTAGTACTGTCCAGAATACTTTTCTCCTCCTTTGTTAGCAAACATCTTCTCCTTCGAGAAGTAAAATGCTGCTATTGGGGCCTGTCCTACATCATATCGCGCTGCAGTGCATGACCTTATTTGATTTATCCCTAACGCAAGAGTATTACAGTTTTTTTTCCCCCTCCTAGGAAAATGCTTAGGCCTTGGGTTGAACTGTGTTCCACCAAGGATGTATTGAAATCCTAACTGCCAGAGCTTCAGAATGTGACCTTATTTGCAAATAGGATCACTGTACCTGTTGTTATTTAAGATGGGATTATATTAGAGTAAGGTGGGATCTTTATTCCATATAACTGGTGTTTCTACAAGAAGAGGACACAGGAGAATGCCCTGTGACATCAGAGGCAGAGACTGAAGTCCTGTAGCTAGCTACAAGACAAGGAATGCCACGGGAACCATCAGAAATTATAAAGAGGCAAGGAAGGATTCCCCTGATAGGTTTCAGAGGGATGATGCCCTGCTGACATCTTCATTGTGGACTTCTGCTCTCCAGAAATGTGAAGCAATTAATCTCTGTTGTTTTAAGCCAACCAGTTTATGGGGATTTGTTGTTCAGTCGTAGGAAACCGATACAGCTTATAAGAGAGTTTAGATAAAAATGTGAAATAAGTTAAATTTGTCACAGACTTTTAATTTTAGGACCTTAGAGAAAGACAACTTCTCCTCTTCCTCCCCCTCCTCCTCCTCCTCCTTTTTTTTTTTTTGGTATAGAGTTCTGTTTTAAAGATTAGTTACTAAATTCAGAAGATCTATAGTATATTTGTGTGATCTGCCAGTGAGAATACCTGTCATTCTAGGATGGGTATGGATTTTGGACTTTGGGTAAAGAGAGATTTCCTAACATGGCTTTGAATTATCGTTAGGATGAAAGGTAACTTCCCGTTGACATCACTGTCAAGGAGGATTGAACTAGAAAGTGAAAAAAAATTAGTGTGCCTTGGAAAGCAGGAAGATCATTCATAGACAATGGCTTATTTCAATATATATGTTTTTGGAACTAGAGACACACACAGAAATTATAGAGTGCTTGTTTTTAAAGGTGGATATAGACGTTTTGTATTACTCTAACTACTCATTACTAAGTAATTCTGTTACTAAATCTATTCATTCTTTAATGTAACCAACGTTATTGATTATCCAGTTATGTGCCAGGCCCAGTGCAAGGAGTTGGGAATACAAAGATGAATAAAATGATCTCATATTTTTCATTTAATAATTAAAAAAAACAACTTAAAAGTAGGGA
>NW_024425563.1:59953633-60119913 GCF_017311325.1 Ursus maritimus | reverse complement strand
CAGAATAACAGCAAAGTCACTAGTGTTTGCCGTCATGTGATTTTTGTGAATGGTTGAGGTACATCATTTATTTCAGCGTGTGTGTGTGTGTGTGTGTGTGTGTGTGTGTGTAATATGGCTGCATATATGGGAAATACACCAAAGTTACATGCTGTATAAAGGAAATTTATAAAAAATGCAATGATTTGTAATTGAGTAATGGCTTTAGGTCTGTTTCAGATTGGATCATTTAGATGCTGATAATACAGCAGTATTAAAGTGCATTATGGGCAGCAGTTTGAAAATGCATGCAGAAAAAAAGGTTCAGATTAATACAGAACTTACTCAGGCTGCATAGGAAGAAATATAATGGAAGGGCAACACACCCTTCCCAAGAAATATGAGGCAGGAAAGGAGGATCGCGGGTGACCAGGGTCTGATGAAGCTGGGTGGTGTCACACTTTTATTTATTTTTATTTATTAGTGTTAGGAATAGAATTTAGTGATTCATCAGTTGCATGTAATACCCAGTGCTCATTCATCAAGTGCCCTCCTTAATGCCTGTCACCTAGTGATCTCCCCCCGCCCCGCCGGCAGACCTCAGTTTGTTTCCTAAAGTTCGGACTCTCACGGTTTACCTCCCTTTCTGTTTCCATTTTATTTTATTTTTCCTTCCCTTCTCCTAAGTTAACCTGTTTTGTTTCTTAAATTCCACGCCTCACACGTTTAAATAGCCAAGGTGACAGTCTTTGTACAAAGATAGTAAAGAACTGAGAGAGTGAATTACGCAGAAACCTAGAGGAAGACTGTTCCAATCAGGGTAACTAGTAACTTAAAGTCCCTGAGGCAGGATCCTGTTTACCTTTTTGGGGGAACTGCAAGGGCGCCAGGGAAGCTGATGCAGGATGAGCGAGAGGGAGCGAAGGAGATGAAGTCAGAGCTCGTGAATGGCTGGATTGTGTAGGACTTTACAGACTATCATAAGGACTTCTGTTTTACTCAGAGACAGGAAACCCCGGGAAAATTTGAGGAGAAAAATGATGTGATAATCGTAGAAATGATAGTACCTATAATACTAGAAAGAGACTCATTTTCTTTCTCTAGACATTAAGCTCCAGGAGCGAAATCTAAAGGGGAGAACTGAGTGTTAATTGTGCCTCTGTGTAAGTGACTTTGTTTTCCTCCTTTGGAATGTTTATAACCTTTCAGGAAATACACTTTTTTTTTTTTTTATTGTTGCTAAATCACAGAGCTGGGCTCTGCTACTCCAAGACTATGTTTAAACTTGATTATAAGACAGCTACTAGATATGATGGCTGTAATAACATCCTATCACCGTTAAATATAAAAGCTGATGATAATTACCTCCCCATCTTGGCATAGGCTGTATCCTTTTCTGCAAAACATGTTTTGTTGCTTACGGCTTTAGGAAACCAAACATGTTGGATTTTGGACATCACCATCAAGATGTTATTGAATATTTTATGCTCCATGATTGGTTAAGTAATGATGCCTTAATTGCCAAGTTCCAATAAATTTGAGAAAATACTTTGCAGAAACCCTGTTAAACTTGACTGTGTTAATTTCTGTCTTATTTTTCTATCGTAAGTAAAAAATCTTGGCAACTGGTAGTGATCTCAATATAAAAGAAGACATTGGGCCTAATGACCTGTTAAATTTTCAAATCTGCAGTTTGAGTTTTGAGTTACTGTATCTCACTCTACAGTAAATAAGAGTGGTGGACTTTAGGGTGTGATTAAAGGCGTGTAGAAGGTGGCCCACGGAATTCAGGATGGAAGTAGGTTACTGCTGCAGGCTGTGGGACGAAGCATGTCCAAACTGAAAAGGATTCCATACTTTTTTTCTCCCTGTCTCTAGTTAATTTTTCTTTTCCAAAGTGTGCAGGGAAGAAACGGTGAGGAGGAGATGAGGATTACTTATCAAACAGCAAGCACTTAGGCTCTTAAGCCATTTGATGCATCAAGGACAAATGATTAGAAGTTTAACATGCAGAGTCTGGGTTAAGATAAAAAAGTCCTCATGCTTTACCCATGGGAGACATCACTCAAATGCCATTATTCGCCTTACACTTGGAAATAGCCTTGAAATCCCTCTTAGAAAGAAAAAGAAACCCTTGAGGCAGCTACACCAATTACAGTGAACTCTTAAGATTAAAACCTTTTGTTATGCTTGACCCAGAGCAAGGTTTCTCAACATCCACACTGCTGACATTATGCACCAGGTCAGGCTCTGTGGCAGCGGCTGCCCTGCACATGGTAGGAGGTTACTAGGTAGGAGGCCCCCTAGATGCCAGTAGCCACTACTCTCACCCCATCCCTACTTGCAAAGATGAAAACGTTTCTAGACCACAGCATCCTGAGTTGGCAACCATTGTCTTAGAGAGAGATGCACCTAATAAGTAAAGGAATTTAAGAGAAAGGATAGAACAAAGTTCCGAACCTTATCAAAGAAGTTGCTTTAGTTCTCCTAATTTTGTATGTAGGCATTATCACTTTAACAGCCTCTGCTTAGGATCCCCTGATGAAGCATCGAAAGAAGGCATTTAGGTATCAGTAATCATCATCACCTTAACATGGGGCTCAGGCTGATGACAACTTATTGAACGCATGGGTCTTTGGATTGGGGATGGTATATAATTTTACATGGATCCACAGAAGTCCATTCATTTCTGGAGATAAACACACACACACACACACACACACACACACACACACACACACAAACTTGCCCACTTTGGTAACTGACTTGATTCTTCCTTTAACTATCAAAGGTAGTCTTAAAGTCTAAAATCTTATGAACACAATTGTATGCATAGTAACGGTGTTTGAAGATCTGAAACTATTCTGAAAGCCGTAGAGAAAGGAGACCACGAGATTTGGACAAGTAACACAGTGTTTTGTTTTGCCATTTTTTGCCCCTATTTAGAGCTTCTCTTGCTTTTAGGAAGCTAATGTGTGGTAAAGAAACTGTAGAAACAGGGGTTAAATAGAATGAATATTTATCCTCTCTTCAATAGCCCCATGGTTCTTGCACGCATAAAGCGGCTTATGCAATCAATGGGAGTTCTGTGCCAAGGAGAGGGTCACAATGATTGGAAAGAAAATGAGCAACAAATTGAAATATACTCTTGTGGTTTTGATCATTTTGGTAACCATGGTGATGGAAGACCAAAATAGCACTTTAACACTCAAAAAGGAATTTGGGAGAAATTTTATTTATTGAAATGCTTGATAAGTATAATATTGTTACATTCGGAATACCAGTATTTTTGTTGCTGAACGCTTTGGGCTTTAACATATTGGCAATTTAGTTTTTCACCTTTCTCTTTCCAAAACTACAGGCAGCAGCCTTAAAAAAATGGCAAAATATTTTTATATAATTCAGGTACTTAGAGGAAAAAGTAGAAATTATAAATAAGGATTATAGAAAGTGAGCAAAAATACAATACTAACAAATATATACAAATAAATCAAATTTGTTTCTGAACTTTCTGGTAATCAGGGTCTAAACACATACAATTATTCTTTAATCTGAAATTATGTAGGATATTAAAGAGAATAATATTCTGAAAATAACCCTGACTTTAAGATATTTATTTAAAAATTTTGTTTTGTTTTGGACTTTTTCCTCATAGGAAGCCTTATAACAAGGGTAAGAACAAGGTTATTGACATCTGTACTGTTTTTTCTTGGAGTATACAGTTGAAATGTTTATTCAAAGGCATTTTTGATATTATTTAGTTGCACATTTGTGTTTTGAAAATATTTGCAATGTAATTAGCAAATGCCTTTGTCTAATAATACATTTTAGAATGAACATGGAACTTTAAGGAATTCTGTGAATTTTGGAGATTTATTTTATTTTTTTAACTGAGAAGTTTGGGCTCAGGTGCTTCCATCACCCAAATAAGGCTGCAATGCAGACCCTGACCTGGGCCCGAAACCTAGGGGTTTATGGATTGGATAATCACTCTATTCAATACATAACTTTCAAACTCTTTTGATTAGAATCATTGTAGTATCTGTAAAATACCTTAAGCTATTTCACAACTCCTTTTCTTAATGACTGTTTCAGTATAATTTCAGAAAAAGTCTGTGACACAGGATAGTAGGGGTTTTCACCACTTTGGTAAATAGAAAAAATACCGAGGCACGAAAAGTAAAAAGTGATAAAGTGACAGAGATGTAACTAGAACTCAGGGGTTCTGACTCTCAGCTTTTTTCACTACGTGACCCTGAGCCAGCTAGATGATAGAGATCAGATAAATATATGTATACCTGTATGTAATATGCACATAGACATAGGTGTTTTTATTTAGATAAACACACGTGATGGTCTTTTTTACTTAGTCTCTTTAAATGTGATTTAATGTGTTGATACCACAGTGAAATTTTTAGAAAATATCCAGAACTGATGTTGCCTTTTATACGGGAACTTATTGCACAGTATAAAATGTGATTTTTAACATGTAAGGCTCAAAACTCAGTAGCAAAACCAACTTACTAGTTTGCTTGGCCTAGTCCAGATTTTTTGCCTATATTCCTGGGAAATTATTAATAGTATTCCTTCCACTTTCAGAAGTGTTTGGTTTGAAAAATGATAGGGTTTTCTACCAACTTTCTTAAAACCTCTGGAGAAAAAGCTTTGAAAGTAAGTATAGAATAGGAATTTTAATCAATTCTAAAGTGAAATAGAGATTAAATTGTTCTTTACGGACCAAAGATCAATCAGAATATATATTTCAATGTAAGTTTTGAGAAGTAGAAATTATTCCAATGTGTTGAGCTTTTTTAAACAGAAAATACAAGCTAAAAAATTGTCAGTCTTTGCAACTTTATGGCAGAAATGCCATATTTACCTTCTCTGTGGCTATTCTCCCTTCTAGCACTTTCAACATATCAACTTCTGGCTCTCATCCTGGGCAAAACCAGGAAAGCAAAATGATGACTGTCCCACTTTACATTTTATTAAATATGTGACTAAGTTCAGTGCATAGGATTGGTGATGATTTAAGGAAGTGAGTGCCATTTTTACCTTAGGAAAGAAAATGTTGTGAATATAATTTTTTTTAATAAAGAGGAAAAAATAGGTGACATAACACTTACTCTGTACTGGAGAATCCCTCCAACCATGAAAAAATTTTGTTATAATATTATGTGATTGATTTCTTTTTCCACTGAGATTTTCTGTAAATGATAATATCTTACATGTATGTGTGAAACTGATTAGTGCAGGATAAAAAACCCACTTGTTTAAACAGGTTTAACCATTATAGCCTGTCTGGTTTGTTTACATTAGTTAAAATTTTACGCTAAACCCAAGGATAGTTTTAAAGTAAATGACTAAAATAGTAGTACAAGCATCAGCAAACTCATATATTGAATTGTTTTGGTTTGCATTAGATGTAAGGATGACTAAAGAAGACAACTTCTTCACTCTCCCTCACTCACTTAGTTCAAGCACTGATCGTCTTTTACCACTTACCTGGTCTGTATTAGTCTAGCCTAACACCTGCCCAACTTCCATGCCGTCCCTAAATTGATCCTTAAAAACCAATCTCAAATCTGATCATGTTTCTGCTCTGCTTGAAAATCCTTCACCACTTGCACTAAACAGGAGAGAAGAGAGATGGCACCGGCAAAAAAAATACTTGGCAAGAATAGGAATGATAGCAATAATAATAATAACAAAAGCAAGTACACCTAGCATTGTTTTTTTCATTTTCCTTCTGAAAAATATGTAAAAGAAAGAGAGGGCTAGTGCAGGGGTCTTGGTTACACTATCTCTGTTTTGCTAAGATGTTAATGTCTCCATAGCTTTATTGTAGTTACATGGTTTATTGTAGTTATGAATTAGGAAAAAAGCATCCTGACTGTATTAGTTGCCTAGGATGGCCACAACAATTCTAATAGAAGTAAACTTCTATCCTCCGATGACCCAAGAGCTCTATCCTTAGATATTTACTCAAAAATAATGAAAGCATATAAGTACACAGACCCCTGATAATGAATGTTCATAGCAACTTTATTCATAATATCCGCAAACTGGAAATAACCCCGAAATATTAATAAGTGGCTTGAATGATTATATTTGTAAATGGGCTACTATTCAAAAATAAAAAAGGAACAAACCACTGCTCCGTACATCAACATGGATGAACCATGACACGCTGAAGGTAGTCAACACATAGCTGTATATCCTGTTTGATTCTATCATATAAAACTCAGGATGAGACAAATCTAATTGTGAAGAAAAACAGACCAGTGGTTGCCTGGGGCTGCTGGGCTGTGAGTAGTAGTACTCTGCTGGGGCAGAGTAATTGCAAAAAAGCACGGAATTTTGGGAAATACTGGAAAAGGTATATATCTTGATTACAGTTGTAATTACATGGGTATTATATTCTCAATGTATGCTTAAGATACATGCATTTATTCTCTGTTAATTGTCCCTAAACAAAGTTGATTAAAGAAATATACAATAATAAAAGTTAAATGAGATAAAGTTGAAGTTACAGTCCTGACAAATATAAAAGTACTATCCAATGAGATGATACTAGATAAATATTCAGAGCTACTATGTATTTTTTAAAAAGATTTATTTATTTTTTAGAGAGAGTGCGAGCAGGAGGGGGCGGGGAGTGGGGACAGAGAATAGTCAAGCAGACTCCCTGCTGAGTGCAGAGCCCTACCCAGGGTTCAAACCTAGGAACCTGAGATCATGACCTGAGCCCAAATCAAGAGTCGGCCACTTAATGGACTGAGACTCCCAGGCACCCCAGAGCTACTGTGTTTTTTAGGAAGCAAAAATAAAATAGAATATTGTTAGAGGAGGAATAAATGTTCTTTTCAAGGATTTAGTATAAATGTACAAATGGTTGTGCTGAAGAATCTTTTAAAATGCTTTTCAATTAGCATGTTTTAAAAATGTTCTGTAATTTATGTGTGGGGGAAACAAACTAGGTAAAGTTAAATGCACTCCCATCAACTCAGGTAAAACAACTAAGGAGGCTTCTTGGTTTGTGGACAGTGGAACATTTCAGCTTTAGAAATGGTACATTTACACAGTGTAGTGTAAAGTGTGACCGGTCTCTTTGATCCTCCTTTTACTCAGTCATGTTCCTTGTTAACATTTAAAAAAAATGATTTTAATTTTTCATTGCAAAATATTCCAAATACCTAAAAAAAAGTAGAGAGATGAATATGACACATTTCCATTTTCTTTACATTTGATGAATCATATAATTTTGCCGTATTTGCTTATTGTATAATTTTAAAGGAAATAATGTCATAGACAAAGCCCAGGCCCTCGGCCCGCTCTCGTGCCTTTATTTTTTCCCAGGTAACAACAATCTTGAATTGATAGCTATACTTTTTCTGTATGTTTTCATATTTTATTAAATATATGTACCATGGCAATGTATTTTATTGTTGGCATATCTTTGCATCTTTATTAACCTGTTTGCTCTTTTAAATATTTTTTGAGAAGTACTCAGGTTGCTAGGTGTAGTTCTAGTCATTCACTGCACTTTATCCAGCAGAGTACTGCAGCGTACGGTCCCGGTGTACGAATACGTCACCATTCGTCATCTAGTCTCCTACCGATGGACACTTACTTCTATTTCAGATTCTGTCATTTTGTTGCTGTTGCTATTAAAAAGTCTCAGGGGAAAAAGTCTCAATAAATATCCTTGTGCTTGGCCCTGTGAGTTTTTCTGGTCTTAGGATTTACACCTAGAAATAGAATTATTTTCAGCACTACTATTGAAATACTACTATTTGAAGCTATAGTTTGTTTTTTCCCCCCGGTTTTATTGAGGAATAATTGACAAATGTAATTGTATATCTTTATTGTACAATGTGATGATTTGATATACATATGCATTGTGAAACGATTACTACAATCAAGATAATTGGTATATCTATCACCTCCCATATAGTGAAATGTTTTTTTGTTTTTTGGGTTTTTTTGGTGGTGAAAAGGCTTAAAGTTTACTCTCAGCAAATTTCATATATACAATACCTTATTATTAACTATAATCACCATGTGTATTTTAGATCCTCAGAACTTACTCATCTTAGAACTGAAAACTTGTATTCTTTCACCTACATTTCCCCTTTAAAAACCCGTTGTTCTTTAAAGTCTGAGGGCAGGAAGTCAAAGATCACATCACATCTCATCCTTACCAGCCCTGGATGTTATTAGACTTTTAAAGTTTCTTGCCAGTGAGATATGAATTGGTATCTCATATTTATTTTAATTTGCATGTCCTTGATTACCAGTAAAGTAGTAGATTTTATCATGTATTTATTGGTCTTTTGGATTTCCTCTTTCGTAAACAGCCCATTTTTAATTTTTTTTAACCTAATATAAAATGCCACCTTTGTCTTTTTCTTATTAATTTTTAGGGTGTGTGTGTGTGGTTTATATATTAATGCTTTGCAGGGAATACGCATTGTGGACCTCTCCCATCAGTGGCTGTGTTTAACTTTGTGTATGGTGAATTTTGTTATGCTGAACTTTTAAATACAAATGTAGCCCAATTTAAAAGCTTTTGAAATTATTTTTGTGTATCTTATTTTTAAATTTAATGCTTTGTTTTTCAAGACCTGATTTTTAATCTATCTGGAACTTATTTTTTTTGTAAATGTTATGAAATAGGGATCTGATTTTTTTTCTCTATTGGTGTTTGTTAAAAAACCACTTAGCCTCTATGCCTTCAGCCGACATCTGTCATCTATCAAGTTTATGTATATCCATAACTTGATTTCAGTACTCTGTTTTCTTTCAGGGACCTTACACCTCTCTCAGTACTACACTGTCCTTTATTCAGATTTTCCATGGATTTGTGGTGGGTGGAGGAGTGTAATGAACTGCCACGTTTCCAGAGTTGAAAATCAGGTCATTTGCATTTCATAAACAAATGCCCTTACTATGAATAACTGCAAAGCAAGAGAGAATTTGAAGAAGCCAGAAATCAGCTGTTTCAAGGGAAAAAGGAGAATCTTGTTTTTGAAAAAATATTTACTTGGAATGCAATTTGATGACGGATTATGAGTACAAGACTCGTATGTCACTGATGTTTATATTGTTTTTGTTGTCTCTAGGCAATGTCTTTTATTTACTTCTCTGCTGCCCATCAGTATTTGATGCTTGACTGCAGTCATCTCTCGGCAGTAAGTTTGCAGGAAATCACCCATCTCTTTCAGAGAAACCATTTCTTTCCATATGGCCTTGCAGGCTGTGTGTGTGTGTGTGTGTGTGTGTGTGTGTGTGTGCGTGCGTGTGTTTACTCATGTTCATTTCTTCCTTTCTCCTATAGTAGATTCTATCACATATAAATAGCAACACCTAAGATCTTTTACACCCTGATTTTCTTCTTCATTGATGACAGCCTCTAATGGCTAGGAGAACTTAGATTTTTGCCTGGTAAACCAACGAATGAATGAATGAATGAGTAAATGAATGATTGAATGAATGCAGTCTGTTTTCTAAGAACACTAAGTGTTCTGGAAGTCAGATTACCAACTAACTTCCGTGAAAATCTGGTTTCAGGGAAACATTTATTTTAATTTAATAAAATAACATGCAGGTGAAAATCTTAGGTCTTTTAACTTTGTTCCTTATGGTGACTTAGATGTCAACTACCTTCCTATCAGGAGCATTAGGGTGAAACTTCAAGCCAATATTTTTATTTGTTTGCATGTTATTTGTTTTTGCCATTTGTTTCTAATTAGAAAGATTAAAATTCACTACACCAGTGTTTGGGACTGATATTATCACAAAGTTATCTATGATCTTGTCTTTCTGTTGTTGTAGTTGCTGTGTAGAGGTAATTGAAACTATAAAAACTTACCTTGATTAAAAAAAGATTACTCACTCAACTCCTACATTAGAGCAACATGAAATAGTTTTGTTTTTCACTCTGACTCTCTGGCAATGTCTCTCTTCCTTCTGCAAGGTGACTCCATGACAGGAATATGGGTCCTGCTACCGCAGAGGGAGAGGCATGTTTTTCAAGTTCCTCTTTGGTAGCTCTTTTATATGACTCCTAATTTCAGGACGAAAAATGAGTATGAGAAAATAGTGATGTTCTGTTTCGGTGTGTGGCAGAACCAGAACTGTGTGTTGAGTTCATTAAGCAAGATATAGCACCCTGTGTGTTTCACTTTTCAAACTTCTTTTGGTAGTAGGAATTTGGAAATTGGGGCTGCCAGCCAAATGCCTCTTACCTCTGCCTACTCTGAAAAAACAAACAAGAAAAGAAAAGTCCTCAGACTATAAGTAAAAGTACACATCAGTGTTATAAAAAGTGCACCGGAACTGGTGTTCTCTGGTGTTGTGAACAAATGCTTGGTTTGTATGCAGCAATAACACTGTAGGTAATGTCCAACCCACTATGCTTAACTCCCATGAACTGTTCTTTCACCTCTGTGCTGTTGCTTCAGGTTACCCCTATTCTTCCTTATTGATGCCTGTTGCTTCCTGAGGCTGTCCTTTTCCCTGCTTCATGGTCCGTGTTCATGATCTCAGGCACTGTTTTCTGGTACACCTCTGTCCCAAGTCTGCTGTGGAAGGACTGAATTGCCAGGGTGTGGTGGAAAATAGTTAACACTTGTGAATGTTAAATCTTACTTGGTGTTCTCTACCTATTCTGGGGACAATTAAATCACCACTTGGGCTTTTTCTGATCCCTAGAACAAAACCTAATTTGAAGCAGGAAACAACGAAGAAACTTAAATCCCATCCACTGGGCTCAATGACCTACTTCCAGGACAGTTGTGAATTCGGTCATTTGTCTGATCAGAGGGCTCCGCCTTGCTCCTCTCTGACTGGAGGTCGTCTTGATGATCTACCAAGTACCATTTTCCCTCTAGGGCATGTTTCTACCTTGCTTATCTAGCTCACTTTCTCTTCTTGATATTAAAGTGGAGTTCTAGCTGGTATTTGAGGGGGGAGGTCTCACTTCCCCTGCATTGCACCCTAATATCTGAGTGTCTATGTCTTGCTGAATTCCCTACTGTCACTCACGATCTACCCCCCAAGTGCTTGCATGAAATTCCGTTTACTTTGTCAGGGGTTGGTAAGTCTAGTTGCAGTTCACAGCCATATGCCTTCTTTCTTGGCCTTTCCAGAATGTCTGCTAAAGTGAAGTGTACCATGCGTGGCTAACTTCCAAGACCTGGCTAAGTTCAATTCACCTTCCCTAATCATGGCTGTGTCTAGGTTCTTCATGCAGTAGGACCTGAAGGAGGCTTGTGTATTGACTGGAAAGGGCTGTGTGTGTTTTTCAGTTCTGTCCACACAGAAGAAATACCTTTTTTTCTATGTTCATTCAGATGAGGTATGATTTCCTAATGTTTCCCATTGTGCAGGAAAGGCTGGTAGCAGCCCAGAAGCTGCTCTGCTTCCCCAACGGTTCTGCCAACTATTGTTTCAGGAGCTTTCTCAGATTTGTTATCATCTTAGCACAATTTTTTTTCTAAAATGTAAGTTAAATTTATTTTTTTAACTTCTATCCTCTAAGTTGATTTTTCTTAATGGTGAAAAAAGAGGAAGCATAGAAATACTCATTCTTGTTCCATGTTATTTTCCCTGTAGCTCATTAGCTATAAAAAGCTCACAAAGCAATGTAGAATGGAAGTGCGTGATCATTCTTTTCTGTTGTGGAAGCAGGTTGGGGTAAAATGAACCCCTCCAGTCAGGAGCAACATATGGTGATAAGAAAAAGGAAGCATTAGGCCAACTCTTGGGAACATGAAAAAAAAAAAAAGAAAAAGAAAAAAGAAACAAACAAAAATTGGGCAACCAAGGAAGCTGATTGGATCTAAAATGGTGGAAATCTACATTGCTTCACAATTCCACTTCCAAGTTCATTCCTCCTGGCTCCATGGAGATCTTAGTCCCATGATCCCCAACTCCTGCCAAGTATTATCTCTTTGCTGCTTCCTCACAGAAGAGCTCTGGCCTAGAGGTTGGGGTGATTCAGCAAGGACTGGGGTTGGAGGCATCCTTAATCACGAAGCTCCTCATCAAAATGTGACTCTTCAAACTCAAAAACACAGTACCTCCTGTTACTCCAGCTCTTTCTAAACTCAAGATAAAAATACTCTCTGGCTTAAAACAATTTGAAAGCTTCACATTTATATTAAAATGGAATTAATACTTTGACATTGCAATTGCAATATTCTGTAACTAAATAATTAATGTACTCATTTACTTTTTGTCTCCTCAAAAGAGAAGCAAGAAACAGGTAGGTGGGACATGGTTTTATTTCCCACTGTATCTCCAATGGTAAATATACATGGAAAGACAGAAACAAGTAAAGAACAGAGAATTAACCAATAGAGAAATGTATTTTCTCACCTCATTAGAGAAGCAAAGTCTCTGAGTAGTTTCCCCTAGCAGAGTTGTTTTTACTTGTGTGTGGGAACAATGACGCTATCTTACATATGCCGACATAATGCTTTCAAACATGTACTAAACTGATTTTGGCAGGATAATCTGGGAACTAAAAGTTGTGCATGATGTTATTTCTATGGTGATATCTGTAGTGATATTTAGATATGTGAATGACAGTCTTTGACAATCTTCGAAATCTTTTGTAAGTGATATACTGGCAATGTCTAGTTAGAAAATAAGAAACCAGAGGTTTAAGCCATGAAGTTGGTTCCAAACATGGTGGAAGATCTGAAGAAGTAAATGGAGGATGTGGTGGGGGGAATCTGAACAGCAAAAAGGGGCCATCGAGAAGCACGTGGGATTTTGGTAATACCAAGCTTTATTAAACATACCGAGGGAGGGTGTTAGCCAGAGATGAGGAAGCCAAGTCTACTTGGAAAGCAAAGCAAAATATAGCTTCTCCATTCTTTCCTCCAGGGTCGCTAGTTGTGGAACCTAACTGGGAGTTAGCTGGCAAACATCTGGGACATTAGTTCGCACTTCCAGCCTCCTGAGATACAGAGGGGACACTGAAGGACAGAAACCTAGATGAGAAGCAAGGGATATCTTACCCGTACAGTCTACAACGGTGTTCATTGGATAGTTCCCTATATTTAGAATATTTTTTTATGATTTTTTAAATTCTGATTTCTCGAGGATGAAACATGAATCTTGGATATTGGTTGGAAGATGGACTATTTTATAGAGGTGCTGCTGAGCATTCAAAATACTATACATACTTAGGTCCAATGACTAGAGTTGTGTGATACTAAATTAAATAAATAATCCTGGCTGCCTGACCTTGAGTGTGAGCAGTAGAAGGGGCTTTCATAGTATTTGTGTATAGCAATGCAGTCTTGTAGGGGATTTTCAGCTCGTCCATAGAGTTAGCTCTGTTGTATTTTGTATATCAGAAGTCATTTGGAGTAGCATTTGAAAACAAATTGAAAGCACTCATCAAGTTTGGTGATGGGTAATCTAATTTGTGAAGAAAAAATGTGAAAGAGAGACTGCAATAAGGAGAGGCTAAAACAAAAGCAAAGCAAAGAATTTGTAATGATAATATGTTCATTCTCTACTCAAGATCATGGGTAAAAGAAGTTATGTCACAGCTCAGACATAATTTTGCTAGGATTTCGGGTCATTGTTTCTCATACAAATTTTGGTGAGGCTGTCATTGGGTAATACTAATAATACTCTGCCTAATAATGAAGCAACTTGGTACAACAGTAGCAGAGAATGTGTTTGAGCGGTCATATTGTTTCTATGGCCAACACTGGGCCTCCCTAGGATTGGTCCAGATAATTGGCTTGCAGGCTGTTCTGTCATTTCCAAATTCTTCTTTTTCTTTTTCTTCTTCTTTTTTTGGGAGGGTGAAAGAAAGGATATTTTATGTATTTCTTAATTTCTTTACCATTGTGTTTGCATAAATATAGGTGTTACTTCAACTATCATATTGATTACCTCTGAAATGATATCTAAGATTCTAATGCACCCCTTATTATTCATAAGACATTGAACCTAATGGATTCTTCTACCACTTGGTGAGTATATATGAATATATCATGGAAATTATTCATCAAAATTTGCACTGGCCTCAACTGCCATAACATCTATCTCATTACACCTGTCCAGGACTTAATCAAACTAGAGTGAATCTCCTTGAAAATGAAGGACTTTCATCATTAGCTTCCTAGATACTAACTTGGTTCCCATCTTTATTTCCAGGGAGTTTTCTGGTCTGGTTTTCTAACAGGATTTAGTCTTCTGTCTGTAGATGAAAGCTTGTCAGTCACTAAATAGGGAAAAGCCAAGAGCATCGAATTGTGGACAGTTTTATCAAGTGCCTAAGAGCAGGAGTTTGAATGGAGGCATACCGGCTCCTGTATCTGGCAACTTCAAATTTTCTGTTTTTTTTTCATCATTCCCTTGCTTTTTTGTGGTATGAAGTTGTTGACTAATAACACAGAAATCTGATTACCAGAATTTGAATCTTCAGTATATAAGGGTGTATAACCTCGAAAAGTTAAGTCCCTCTGTGCCAAGAGTACTTTATTATTTACCTATTATGTGCTTCACTATCAATTTATGGTTCTGGATTTCATTCATTGCTCTTAAGTTTTGTTCTGTTCCTTTTCTGTTGTTCCTTCTCCTTTCTGCTGTTCCTCATGTAGGTCTAGTCAATTGTATTTACTTTAACTCTAGTCAGTAGTTCCCATTCTTTCATTTCCCTTTCTTCTCCCCATGCCTCCTTCTTTGCCCTACTCTCTTCTTACTCTCATCCCTCTTTCTTCTTTTCCTTCCTGCTCCTTTTGCTCTGAACTCTACCCCCAAACAATCACAAGTCATACTCTCCATGGCAGTACTTACTTTAAGAAAATGAAAACATGAGTTGTCCATCTTGTTCATTGTCCTTTGTAAAACAGATCATGTATTCCCTTGCTGGTGAATAAGAAAAACCAGAAACATTAATACAGATATTGTAAGTGCCCAGTCTGATGATTTCACTGAACTGATCGTCCAAAGACACGTTTCCAGTGAGCCCAGTTTATAGCTTCCCGGGACATTGCTCGCTTGCTTCAGTGCCCTGTGTCATCACCACATTTTGTTAAGGCTGGGGCTTTTCAAAATTGAGGGAGGAAACCTCTCTAGGGGAGACTTTTGAGGATTATGAACAAAGAAGTGAATGAAAAGAAAGTAATGGGTGAAAAAAATAATGTAAAGATATGTCGAGACTAATCTTAGAAATAAAAGGGGGAAGAAAACTTTCTCTGAAACGGGAGGAAAGAAGAATAGGTTGAAAGAGAATCAGGTAGAAGTGAAAGGAATTAAATAGGAATGATCTATGATTTGTAACCTTGATTTTCTCAATAAATAAATGGGAAACTCGTTCTCTGAGCGAGGTGAGATTATGGCTTGATGGAGCCTTTTTTTTTCCCTCTTTAATACACGATCATAGTATTCCCTATCTTCCCTTAGTAAATGTACACTTTCTGTGGAATCCTTTGCTTCTTTGATGGACGGATTGTGACAAATATAAGCACAGAGGCATCTCCGGTTTTGCACTGCACCTGTGTGGGCCGCTTATTGGTGAGCTCCTTGGTAGGGGCTGGCAGTTGAATCTTCTGGGCAGCGGAAAAGCCTATTCTTATTCTGCCAGAGTATGGTTAGCATCCTTAAGAGAAGACTTGTAATGGGTGTAAGGTTGGGAAACTTTGTTTCGTGATCCTATTCAACAGCTTTATCATAATCCAGCCTTGGAATACTTAGTGTGACAAACTTTCAGCACTTTATAAAATTGCCTTACAAAATGTCTTTGTTATATTTTCTGTTGTTATCTTTTTTCTTTTTTGGCCTCCCATGTTACCAGGGTTTGGCGTCTAACTTTCTAAAGCTTCATTACTTTTGCCAAGGGACAAGAGAAGTTTAATAAAGAACTTTTCTCCTCCTCAATCATAGCATATTGAGTTTCTTGTTTTTTTCTTGTGGAAGAGGAAATAGCACTTTTTCTATCTTTCTGTATCAGATATACTTGAAGAAAAAAATTCTGTTGGCAAAAATATCACAATTTCAGGAGGAAGAAAAACAAAGATGAGGTAGCCAACTGCAGATCATTTTGCTAAAGTTTTGAGTTATGGGATTTCCCTGGCAAAATCTCTCCCCCTCCCCCCACTCCAAATGTAAAAATCGGATGGTACTTTTGAGCTTCTTGCAATGATCTGTAACAGCAAAACTTCAGTGGCAAAAATTAAACATATGCCCACGCCTTCGTGCTGTAGAGAGTCAACTGTCCTGCCTTCTAGTTTTCAGCACTTCCTTATTTTCAAGTGTAAACCGAACGAGTACATTGCAGGTAACTCAATCAACAGATGTTCATTAACTTCAAGAAGTATATTAATAGTTTCCCTTCTTACTTTTTAAAATTATTTCCTGAATCTACTCATTTCATGAATGCCCTATCAGTGATCATTATTTTACGTCTTTATTCTAAGCATCTGATACACTATCCTTGTGCATAATATTTTGTATTAGTGAGAATTTATTGTGGTCTAGAATGGAATTTCCAGGGTTAGCGGTTTCCATAGGGATGCCAATGCAATGGTGGTAAACAAAGATAAGCTAGGTTTTGTGGGATCCAAGGAATTAAGACCTCACGAGGGAACAGGAACCAAGGTACCAAAACTGGAAATGGAGTTAGTTATGAACCAAGAGATTGGGGATATTTATCTCCAGCTAATCTTCCAATCTCTCTTCTCCTGGCCATAGTGGGGTTTGCAGCTAAGAAGCAGATATCTTACAGTCTGTCCTGATAGCCTTTTTTTGCAATGCATATCTCATGCCTGTTCATAACTTCAGTCGCTTCAGGACCCAGTAAAGCTCTGTCTGGAGGCCTGGCTCTGCTTATCTTTATACCTTCAGTTCCTACTAATTGTTTATATCTTCTGCTTCAAGGTCAGACTGGAGAGAGAATTTGATCTGGTCTCTTATCACTGGCTTTTCAGAAAGTTGACTGAACTACCTTAAAGGCTTTACCCAATCATCTCTGGTCACGCAGGCTAAGAGTGGGTTTGTAGGCTAGACGCTGGAGTTGCCTTACCCTACCTTGTTTGCAAAGACGGGAGGTGAAATAATTTCCATTAGAAAGAGCTCCAGATACAGAGGCTTGTAATGATGATTCCAGCCTCCCTTCAACCCAGTTCAGCTGGGCTTTCTTCCCATACACTTATTTGAAACTACTCCTTTCAAGGTTATGAACTATATTTTGCTAAAGAAAATGACCACTTTTCATCATTCCTCATATTTTTGCCTCTTTCACCAACAGCCAATTAGTTGATAATTGCATTCTTGCTGGATTTTTTTCTCCTGTTTCTCAAGACTCCACACTCTGCTCTTTTTCCTCCTACAACTACTTCAGCTTGGCCTCCTCCACCAGGTGCTCCTCCTCGGCTTAACCTTGCATTCTCAGGCCTCAATTTTAGGATATAAACATATCCTTCTCTAATTGAACTCTCTTTTTTGGTAATTCTGTGGCTCTAGGGAACATCTATACTGACCTACAGTTGTACACCTTGGGCTCTAAAACTCCCCTCAGTATCAAACTCCAATTTGATAGAGTCACTTGAATTCCAGCTGGGCATTTCAGGCTCCATAGATCAAAACTGCACTCTTGCTATCCCCCCAAACCTGTTTCTACTCTCTCTGCTCTACCCAGATGCCTGAGCCCAAAACAAAGAAATTAAAAGCACATAGTCTTGATTCTTTCCTCATTCCACATGCAGTCAACCAACACGTGCTATTAGCCGTGTCTCCAAAATACTTGTGTCTCCATTTCCACCACTGCCCCTTAGCCCAAGAAACCATTATTCGTAACCTTACTTCATGTTGTAGATTTTTGAGTAATCACTCATTTTCCCTACAATCCATGTTCTGCAGTCAGAGTAATAATTCAAAAATAATTTGAAAAATTTAAAAATAATTTTAAAAAATAATTTAATAATTAAAAATCACACCATATCACTGTCCTGGCACAAAATCCTCCACTGGCTTTCCCCTACACGTAGAAAAAAAAATCTGGACTCCTCAGCGTGTTCGACAAGGCCCTGTATTATTTGTCTTCTGCCTGCATCTCATGCCTCGTATCTATTCAACCACATTTTTCCTTCCTTCCTTCACTTCCCTTTTCTGTTTTTCAATTGTAGCGAGTTTATTCCTGAGCCAAAAGCCTTTGTACTTTCTGAACTATTAGATCTTCTGTCATGTCTTCAAATAGTTGGCTGCTTTTTCCAATCAGGTCCAGCTCAAGGGTCACCTCCGGAGAACACGTCACAGAAAATCCAGATAAAATTAGCCACACCTTGAACTTAGTGGAAGAACTTGTTTTCTGCACTTCAGGGGATGGACGTTGAGGGCCATATTATTTTAGATTTCAAGAGAAACATGACACATAGAACTTCATTTTGGAGTCACAGGCTGGTAAAGTCTGAAGACAACCTAATTACATTTTGAGTTTGTCTGTAATGTGCTATTTACCCAAACAATTTAATGTAAATAATAATACAACGGTGTTTCAAAATATGCTTCAGTTTGCTGTATCTTCTTGCAGCTCTTTCAATATTACATTTTGAGATTAGTCAAGTTTAGCCATCAGAGGACTTCACTTTGTACCATATTACTAATAGGGAAGATTCATTAGTGTTGCCTCTGAGAGAGAAGTTTGATGACTATGAGGAAGACAATTTTCGTGCTGTGTTTTTATGGGCGGCTGCTCCTCTCCCTCCTCCTCCTCCTCCTCCTCCACCTTCCCCCCTCCCCTTCCCCCTCCCCTCCCCCCTTTTTTCTTTTCCTTGATTAAGAAATCATTTTATTTTCTGGATGTTTTACTTACTATGTACATTTCCAACATCTAGTCTTATATTTCTTCTAGAGATTTTTTTTTTTGCAGAAACATCTAGCTAATTTTCTCTCAGTGGATGTTATTTCAGAGAATCTACAAACACATTGTCTAAAATAAGCAAGACAGACACTTGAATCAAATACATTTTAGTATTGTGTCCTTTATAAGAAACAGACAACACTTTATAATTTAATTCTTAGGTTTTATTTGACTTAGTTCTTTTGATTTAAAAGAATATAATTTTTAAAAAGAATTATTTATTAGAGAGAGCGAGAGACAGAGAGCGCCTGCAGTGGGAGGGGAAAGGAGAAAGAAAATCCCAAGCAGACTCCTCATTGGGCATGGAACCTGGCACAGGGCTTGATCCGATGGCCCTGAGATCATGACCCGAGCCGAAATCAGGAGTCAGATGCTTAACTGACTGAGACACCCAGGTGCCCCGAGAATCAAATATTTTTTACTTCATATGGGAGCGGGTTCTGAAGTGTGATGTTCATTTAATTTCATTTTTATATGGATATTACCATGGCTGGATAACCAAAGAGCTATTCTGAATGAAGAAAAGTTCAAAACATGCGATCGTTGGCACTTTATCATTGGAGAATATTAAAGTGGATCCGGGTAATAACCTTTATTCTAATATTCTCTATATGTTTATGTGCTTAGATTAAAAAAGAAAAGTCCCATTTATATGCTTAACACTGTTCTTTGGGACTCCTGGGTTGCTCAGTTGGTTAGGCATCTGCCTTCAGCTCAGGTGATGATCCCAACCCTGGGATCGAAGCAGGGAGACTGCTTCTCCCTCTGCCTCTGCCTGCCACTCCCCCTGCTTGTGCGTGTGCTCTCTCTGACAAGTAAATGAATAAAATCTTAAAAAACAAAACAAAACAAAACAAATACTGTTCTTTAGACTGTTGTTGGCAGGTTTATTTCTGCCTGTGTCTTAGGAGCTGACCCTTGAGCATTATGGTTTCCAGGCTTCTTTGTTATCTGGTTTCTGGCTGGGTTTAGTGAGAAATAGGGGAAAAGGAAGGCAAAGGCCATCTACTCTCTCCCTTCCCTTCTTAAGGGAGCATCTCTTTCACAGTTTCAGCTCCAGTGGGTCAGCTGGTCTCTCTTTACTCAAACAACTTAATCTGTACCCATCTTGCCACACCACTCCCTCCTGGGTTCCAGTAACACTGATGTCTGCCTTTGTTCCTAAGAAGACGAGCCTCTTTCTGCAGCTTCTGCCCTCTGGGCTGCCTCGTTCTCCGTTCTCCCAAGGGTCTGTTTTGTTCTGTCTTGTTTAGGTCTTCAAGTAACTTTAACCTAACTTTCCACATTAAGGTCGCTTTATGCAATAATCTGGTGGCCCATGGCCTGCATAGCTTCACGAATCCTGAATGACATGAATACTTGGTGGAAAGAATAATAACCAAATTATATTTTATTTTTTTTAAAGTGTTTCTATTCAGCACTTCAAAGTTTAGTTGGGTAATCATAAATGGAGTAAGGAATAAACCCCAAATGTAGAAAATTACAGTGGACACTGAAGCTTAAGGGCAAGTTCATTCATAGTGTTTTTTTTTTTTTTTTTTGGATATTAAATAAATGTCTCTTCAGTACATTATTTCCCAAGCTTAAAAAAAGGACAATCCTCACACTGTTTTCTCTAGTTTGGAAAATTACCCTGATATGGTTTACTTATTTATTTATTTTTCAAGAGAATAAGCAACTATTAATTTATTTTGAAGAATTCTTTGCCAGTTTTTGAGATTTGGGTGATACTTTGCTTAAATTAGCTTCTCTTTATTTTTTTGAGATTAATTAACATTTAACACTGTGTAAGTTTGGGCATACAATGTATTGATTTGATACATTTAGATATTGCCCTACAATTACCACCACAGCTTTATGGCCTCTATCACATCGCATAATTATTTCTTTTTGTGTGTGTGGTGAAAACATTTAGGATTGGCTCTTTGGGGCGCCTTGGTGGCACAGCAGTTAAGCGTCTGCCTTCGGCTCAAGGCATGATCCCAGCGTTATGGGATTGAGCCCCACATCAGGCTCTTCCGCTATGAGCCTGCTTCTTCCTCTCCCACTCCCCCTGTTTGTGTTCCCTCTCTCGCTGGCTGTCTCTATCTCTGTCGAATAAATAAATAAAATCTTAAAAAAAAAAAAAAAGGATTGGCTCTTAGTAGTTTTGAAGTGTGTAATACAGGATTTGTAAGGAGAGCTTTGCACCAAAATTTCTATGTGGTTCTTGTTTTTTAATGCATACAATTTTCTACATGTGTTAGCCTCTCATTTCTGTAATATTTAATATTATATGTGACCCAGGGCTGGTACTTGTTTAATCAGACTCTAGAGACTGTGATTAGTACCTAATCTTGGAGGAGGAGCCAACTAATACATTTTCGAATAATAAGTATCATTACTTTGTTCATTCAGATATTTCAGTAAATAATGTATTTCTTAGAAAAAAAGATACTTTGATTATATCTTAATAATGTTATATCAAATAAGTTTATTAAAAATAGAAAACTATAGAAATATGAAGAGAAATTGCAATATAAAATTTATCAGAGCAATATAGATAAGCTCTCCTTCCTTAAGGGAGCATCTTTTTCTGGAGAATTGAAATAAAATCTTTTGTAAAAAAGTTAAAAAAAATTCCATACCGTAGTAAAATGTAAAAAAAAAAAAAGTTGCAATAAATATATTTTTTGTAAATAAATATGTAATATTCAAAAGAGTTCAATATTAAGAATATCTTCATTGTCATGATTATTAATTGTTCTCACATTTCAAGTGTTTGAATCATGGTAGCAATTTCCCATTGAGAAAAAAGAATTTGAAAAGCAAATTGTGAAAGAAAAGAAAGAAATTAGAACAGAAGATCAAAGACAAGCTTTAAAATTTTTCTGAGAAATACTTCTTAATCCTTTACTTCGAGAGTGTTCTACTCTTATGAATTCCCACAAGCCACAAAAGTAAATATTAGCTATGCCTTTTTTTTAAAAAAAAAAGACCAACTATTTAATGTGTTAGCCTGCACTGATCTCCACCAAAGGAATAGTTATTTAATGGGGCAAAGTGATTGGAACACTTTGCAGGGGAGGTGGCCCTGGGTTGGCAGATAGAGCTTTGGAGGGCAGAGCTGTGAAGTGCTGGGTGTCCCAGGCAGCCACAGATGCCCATGACACTGGAGGGGGGCCACACAGCTGCAGAGAGAGGACGGGAGTTTGATGCCTCTTTTGTCTTTACTTTCAGGAGGATAGGGGGAAAGTAAAGTAAAAAGGCTGTCTTCCTGGACATGGACCCAGGAGTTGGGGAGCCCTTTCCCAGATGACCTTACTACCCAATCTAGTTCAGAAACCTCTACATCCTCATGTTCCCTAACTTATCTACAGCTGGGTTTTCACTCTATCATGCCTGGTGCAGAGATACTGGGTAGTCATGGAGATGGAAGAAAGTCTGGATTTTGGAGGCCAATAGATTAAAGTTTACAGACCACCTCTGTGTGTATTCAGGATGCACCAGCTGCTTGTTTTTAGATGTTCAGTTTCTTCTGGTGAAAATAACCATATCTGGAAGTATGCTTTTGGATTTTGAAATGCTGAATTTAACTACCTAGTAGATTACTTAGGACATAAAAGTTCTCAGTAAGTGATACCTATCTTTATGTCACCAGGAGTCTACACACCTAACATCTCAGTTTGCAGCTCAAGTTGCTCCAACCTTATTATTAAAAGCCTGAAACCCTCCCCGCCTTGGAAAGCTTCTGAACCACTATGTAGTGAATCTTCAAGGCTCACATGTGAAGCTGAATGTGAATCTGTTTTATAAATGGGAGAAAGTTGCATCAGCTGGAATCATCATGGGTTCCATGGAATTCTTATGAGGGTTATTAATAGCTGTTCCTCAGAATACGATTCTGTGATTATTTCAGTCAGGAAACAGAAGTTAGGACACTTGAGAAATGTTGCATGTCACTCTGATTTCCGAAGATCCTAGTAGAGGATGAGTAGAATATAGAGCATTTTCTATTTTCTTTCTTACTGTGAAACTTTTATTTTTGTGAGGCTTCTCATGGCTAGTCTCCAGGGGAGAAGACTTTGAAATAAAATGTGTTCATAATTACTGTGAAGGTAAATTAAGAAACACCATTCTATCTACTTCTCAATCATGTATTTCTCCTGCTAAATACACTTTGATCCATTCAGTGGAACACTAGAGAAATGAGACTTTAACACGGAGAGTCTAGTATTCATTTAAACATCACTTCTAAAGGAATATGGAAATTCTATATGCCACTACTAAGGCAGAATTTAAAAAAAAGTTTATTCAGGTTTGCAGAGTTCTGATGGGATTAGATTTCATCCAATTGTCCCCTAGGTAAGAATGTCACTGGTAATTATAAGGCAGTGGGGGGTGGTTTGATTGAAACTTAGTTTTAGACAATGAGAGACATTTTCTTAAAAAAGATAATTCTTCTCATTGGCATGGCAAAGAGTAATACTTTATTTTTAATGCTTTGGATTAATGTACCCTAAATATGTTTACTTCTATCCCACTGACTATAGGACATAGCATAGTATACTTTTGTAGTCATGCCAGTATAATTATCTGCATCCTTATTGGAGAGGTGGGGAAAATTGAGTCACTATATGATTTGAAAAATCTCTCTCCAGACACCCATTATGTTCCCTGGAAAGTCAGAATGGAATTTGACTCTTAATTCCACACATTGTGTTTTTTCCATGAAATCAGTATACTGGATTTGACACTTTATAGTTTCTATAGACACTTGGATGTGACTCTAGAGGGAAATAGAAATATTACTAAGAGTTCTTCAAATACATTTTGATAACCACAATTGTGTATATTGGTGGTGCTAGTGCCTCTGGGGTTCTTTCTGATATTTTAGACATGAAAAGCAACTATAAGAAGACAGCCTCAAGACAAAAAGAAAAAAAAAAGACAGGGACATTGGTCATTTCGGGGTTAGAGACTATTGAACTCATGCAGATCAACACAATGGTCCAGCTGGGACTATTTTTTCCACACAGTCCTTCTCGATGAGTAGCCTTTTCTATCCTGGAATTGATAGTTTATTTTCATAATAATTCATTCTATCACAATAGTATTGTTATTCTTTACAATAATCACTATTTTGGCATGAAATGATAGCCTGGGGAAAGGGAAACCATGAAAGCTATAGGTAAGTGCATATGTATCTGCATTAAATCCTGACCTTGGCCATATCATAAACTTAGTCCTGAATCAAATCCGGGGCTCTCAAAATCTTCCCTGTTTAGTTTCTTTTGATGTCTGACTCATACCGTTACACAGCTGTACCACTCTTCTCTTGGTAGCAAAGATATTTCCTTCAATGTGTTTAGCAATTTGTGACTCTCTTTATTTTGAAGATGTAGAACATAAAAGTGGGGATTGGGACAAAACCAAAGCAAAACCAGATGGTTCAGAAGACATGGTTTATTTTTCTTAAGCTTTTAACCTTGCTAAATGAGCTAATAAAACAAAGCCCAGCATAGAAAGAAGCCTTCTGTGGGATTTAGTCGTGATGAAGCTCTGTTTGTAGATTGTGGCAACAGGAGAGCACAGTAATAGGCAAAGCCCGATACCTTCCAGCATCTGAACCAATCCACCCGGTGAAGCAGAGAAGCGACAGAAAAAGCAGCCAGTTACGAGATGAAATGTATGTACATCGTGGAACAGTGGCTGGTCATAAATATGGAGAAACTGAAGCTGAGGTCTTAAGTAATTTTCATATCAATATATGACATCTAAGAAAGCGGGAGTCTTTGAAAGGAAATTAATGAGGCAGAATGATTTCCCATAGATAGTGTATCGGAAGAAATCTCTGCCATCTTGAACATCCAATAAGTGCTAACTCCTCCCTGGCCACCAAGGCAGTAACTTGGAAAAGTTAATTGGATCCATGAGATTAATCATTGAATCTCATTTGGATCCATATATTTTTGGATGCATATATTTCTGGTTTAAAACATTTTAAGAAATTCCTTGACATCTAAATGAACAAGGCAAAGATTTATGGAAAAGAAGCAAACCAACATATAGCTTTATTAAATGAACTTTACCGTGTGAGTTTGGGTATATTTCTCTAAGTAGAGTTGACTCTTGAAGAACATGGGATTTAGGGGCATCAATTCCTCCACAATCAAAAATCCACCTATAACTTTTGACTCCCCCAGAATGTAATTACTGATAGGCTGCTGTCAACCAGAAGACTTACAGATAACATAACATAGACGTAAACAGTCGATTAGCACATATCTTGTATGTTATATGTATTGTATACTGTAGTCTTATAATAAAGGGAGTTAAAAGATAATGTTATTAAAAATTATGAGAAAGAAAAATTATTACAGTACTATACTGTATTTATTGAAAATAATCCACATATCAGTGGACCTGTGCATTTCAAACCCATTTTGTTCAAGGATCGACTATATGTAAATGTTGGGTGTCATACTGATGACATATTTTGCTATCAATATTGCATTATTAAAAATACATTCTATTCCTGGGCCTTTAGGCATTTGCATTTGTTTGAGTCTGTTCAGGGCGCTATAACTAAATACTACAGACTGGGTGACTTATAAAAAATAGTAATTTATTTTTCAAAGTTCTGGGGGCTGGAAGTCTCAGATCAGGATGCCGGCATGGTCTGGTGAGGGCCCTCTTCCCAACTGTGAACTTCTCTGTGTATCCTTACATGGTGAAAGGGGCAAGAATGCTCTCTGGGTTCTCTTTTATAAGGGCACCAGTCCCATTCATGAGAGCTCTGCCCTTGTGACCTAATCACCTCCCAAACGCACCACCTCCTGATACCATCACATTGGGCATTGTGATTTCAACGTATCAATTTTGAAGGGACACAAACATTCAGACAGTCATAGCATCAAACACTCGGGACAAATCCATATGCCTTTGCTTGCCTTATCCCTCTTTGTAGCAGTCGGATATTGTATCTCATTTTGTTTATTTTGTTCTTTGCTAAAATTGGGGGTAGTGAGGGTAAGATAGGTATACTTGATCTTCTGTATGGAGAAGACTTCCTGCCTTATAAAACACCACCTGTAGTCTCAGAACTTTGATCACTATAAGAAATAAGCCCATGGGATACCAGGAACATAAAGGGGAACAAATGAGCTAGAATTTGTGTAAGAGTTTTGCTTTATACTTAGCTTTCTCTTCCTTTACCACAGTCAACACCAGGCTGTCCCCACCTTATTTCCTAAGCTCTTGGCCATGTGTGGACTTTTGGTTCCCCTTATTAGTACTGAGAAAGGCTAAAGCTTCCAAAAATCATTTTTAAACTCCATAGGAAAACAAAAGAAAACTGAACTTGGAGAATTTGAAAACCACGAAAAACTTATAGAGATTTCTGAATTTACTAAGCTAAGTATTTTCAGATAGCTGCATAAATTTGTTAATTACTTGATTGGGAACTCTATTCTTGGTATTGACTATTATCTCCTAGACAGTAAGCATGTTTTGATCTAGGCTATGGGAGATGTCCTCAGACATCTTAACACTTTTACTCAAAGCAGATAGTTGCCTACTCTGTCAGCTACCAACGATGTTTCTCAGTTTTTGTTCCGACTTCTCTCAGATACATGTCATTGAGATACAATTTTGTCATGAGCACTGGAAACATATTGGTTAAGCCCAAAGCATGTGTGTTTGAGTGCACACACACACACGTACACACACATGCACACACTTTCCAAATTTAAAGCTTAGAGTCTAATGAGGGGCCATGAAAAGTAATTGTGTTTTTTTTTTTTTTAAGACTTTATTTATTTGACAGAGAGAGACACCCAGCGAGAGAGGGAACACAAGCAGGGGGAGTGGGAGGGGAAGAAGCAGGGTCCTAGAAGAGGAGCCCGATGTGGGACTTGATCCCAGAATGCCGGGATCACGCCCTGAGCCAAAGGCAGACACTTAATGACTGTGCCACCCAGGCGCCCCTAATTGTGCTTTCTTAAATGTATGTTATAAAAGGAAAAGTATGATGGAGTGGAAGATGGCAGGGTAATTACTAAATATAAGTCCTCTTACTCTTTCTAATCTTAACGAAGTGTGTTTTTACTTTTTTTTCTTGATCAGTCATGCTAGGGATTTATCAATTTTATTAATCTTTACAAAACCCCAACTTCTTGGCTTCGTTGATTTCCTCTATGGCTTTTCTCCATTGTATTTCTCTTAGTTGCTTTCATTTTTTTTCCCCTTCTACTTAGAGTTTACTTTGTTCTTCATTTAATTTTTAAGGCTTGTGCTTTGCTCATTTATTTTACTTTTTTATTTTAATATTAATTTTTCTAAGTTTTTAAATTCCAGTTAACATTATTTTAAATCATTTTTCTTATAAATATGATTGTTTAAGGCTATAAATTTCCTTCTAAGCCCTGCTTTGGTTATGTCTCACAAATCATGACAGATTAGGATATCATTATCATTAGTTTAAAATATTTTCTAATTTCCATTGTTAACTCATTGGTTTCTTTAACTCATTGGTTATTTATATAGGTGTTGCTTTATTCCCAAATAATTAGTCAGGAATTTTCTAGTCGTATATTTGTTATTGTGACTAATTTTTAAATTTATTTTTGCCTTCATATTTGAAAAATATATTCACTTAATATAGAATTCAAAGTTGGCAGTTTGGGGTGTTTCTTTTTCCCCCTCCCTTCAAGCCCTCTAAGATATTTTTTCTTTTGGTCTTCATTCTTTCAATTAAGAGATCAACAGTCATTATTTTTGCTGTTCCTCTATATTCAATATCTCTTTAGGTTCTGGTTGACTTCAGGACTTTTTTCTTTATTTTTGACATAAAGTAAATTAATTCCAGTGTGTCAATGTTTGTTTGTTTGTTTGTTTGTTTAAGATTTTTTTTTTTTTTTTTTTTTTTGAGAAATGAGAGCTAGAGAGAGAGCATGAGCAGCGGGAGGGGCAGAGGGAGAGAGAGAGAAGCAGTCTCTCCACTGAGCAGGGAGCCTGACGTCGGGTGGGGAGGCTTGTTCCCAGGACCCTGAGAGCATGACCTGAGCCGAAGGCCGACACTTAACTGATTGAGCCACCCAGGTGTCCTCTGATATGTCGTTGTTTTATTCTGCTCTTATTTTACTGATTTTTTTTTCTGCATTTTTCCATTACTTTTAAAAAATTAAATTTGAGAAAATTTTGTCCAGTATTTCTTTGAATGTTTTTGTGGCTCCCATCTTTCTACTTTCTTTTTTACAGACACCAATTATACTAGGCAGTATGATACTGTCCAAAAGTAACTTTCTCCCCCTACATTCTGTATCTGTACTTCAGTTTAAATTACTTCTTTTGGTCTCTCATCAGGTTCACTGACTGTTGCTTTTGTCATCTCATCACTGCGCTAGGGAAATTTACATTTTAAAACGCAGCATTTCAATTCTATAGTTTTGACAGGCATCTACTTTTAGCGTGTCCATTTCTATGCTAATATTCTCCATCTGTATATCCTTTATGGACATTTTTGAAAAATGTTTTTGAGCATTTTTTTGTAAAGCTGCTCTAAAGTCCTTGTTATCTCATCACAGTATCTCATTTATCTTCAGATATGTTTCTGTTGACTGTTCTTAACTTGGAACATGCTTCACATTTTCTTGCTTCTTCACATGCCATGTGATTTTGATTGAATCATCTACATTATGACCAAATGTTGTAGACGCTCTGGATTCAGTCTTCCGTAGAGTGTTTTGTTGTTTGCTAGCAATCTGTTATGCTACTGGCTGATCACTGTGAATCCGTGGAGTTTTGCTTTTATACTTGGTTAATGCCGGCGTGTTTCAATATTGCCATTGGTGTAAAGGAAAACACTAAGCCCTAGTATACAGCCTTTACTTGAAAGAGGTAACTCTTTTGTTAATTTCAGTGACGAGAATGAGATATTTACTAAGCCCCTCTTAGTGAGTATGACTCAAAATCTAAGCTCTTTTTCCCTTGTTGGGGATTAACATCTGAGATAACTGCTCACTCATTCAGGCTTCTGTTTGATGGCTTTCTACTAGATTCCCTGAAGTCCCCCCGAACATATGCATTTCACAGGTCAACCGATGAGAAGAGGGGTATGTCGATGCACGTACAGGAGCTCCGTCCTTTGGATCGCCTTCATTTATTGTGTTTTCGTTTTCAGTTGCCAGTTGCTTTGGCAGCCCCACATTTCATCTGTGACACCTCAATCTAGTAAAATTGCAGCTTTTGCTTTAATTCTTTGTGTTCTATGTTGAATAGTGTTGGAGGCGCTCTCAGGGAAAAAAGGCATACATATAAATATTATTTGGGAGAGTCCCATTTTTTAAGAATTGAATGTTGAATTCACTCTAATTTTTGCCTATTTTTGTTTTTTTAGTGCTTTTAGTCCTTAAACTCCCTACCCTGCCAAACACAAACAAAACCAAAACCAAAACCAAAACCAAAAAACCACGGAAATCTGAGTTGGTTAGAAGCTACTCCAGAAGTACCACAGCCAGAAAAGCCTACAGTTCTTGTACATGTTTTTGTATACGAGGCTCCTCAAGAAGCCAGTATGTCCCGAAGTCCATAGTTTGATCAAAGCCTTCACTGTTGATCTGCATTTGTTCCCATCCTTGCAACCTGGGGGGGCCTGTCCCTGGTCAGCCTACATCGGAATAAGGCATCTGACTTTAGGTATGGAAGTTGCACATTGTCTGCTTGCCTATGGAAGGTTTATTTTAGTTTAAAATTCATCTCATGAGGCCTTTTTTGCACTCACCACTCACTGATAGCCCCCAAGAAGAGCATGATTTGTAGTTCATCCATTTTCTTTGTGATTCATAGAGGAGCGAAGTTCTTTCATGTTGTTCTAGCTAAAGCGAAAATGCTTTGCCATCATCTTGAAGAATATTTTTACTGACTAGAGAAATTCAGGTTGGCAGATATTTTCATCTAACATTTTAAAGAAACCATTATTGTCTTCAGATTTCCATGTATTTGATAAGGAGTCACTTGTCACTGTTACCTTTGTTTCAAGATGGTTAATGTGTCATTCTTTTTCCTCGCTGTTTTTTTTTTTTTTTTCCAGATTGTCCTATTTTTGATTTCCAGAAGTTGTACCGTGATGTGCTTTGATGTAGCTTCTGTGTGGCTATTAGACTTGATTTTCTAGCACCACTTGATTTCATGGCTCGGTGTCTTCCGTGGCTATGGAAATTCTTGACCTTTTGACCTTTCTCTCGTTATGTAGTACTTTCACACATTCACATTTGTGAACTCTAATTATACTTCATTAGCTTTTTCTATTTTATATGTCTCACACTTTTTTATTTACCACTCCCTTTTCTCTATGTGCTATAATCTGAATATTTTCTAGTTATATTCCATCCAGTTCAGTAATCTTTCTTGTGATTCGATACCTATTCATTTCTTAATGTATAGTTGGACATCTTAGTAACTCTTTTATTGATCCTTAGATTTGGGTTTTTTTTTTAATCACTAATACAGTAATTGTACAAAGTACACAAGCTTAAATCATTTTTTGTAATCTTTATTCCTCACATCTGGCTCAGTGTTTTGTGTATCTTAACCCCTGGTGTCCATTTATATTGAGTCTGCCTGTTTTTATGATTTCCATTTCTATTGCTCTATCAAATAGCCTTATTTTGATATTTGTCCTATTTAAAAAGCATAGTAAGTGTTATTCTTTTTTCACAACAGTCATCTCACCCTTCTGATACGTGCTATACATAGACCATCCATTTTTATTTTATTAGTAGATGTCACTTGCTTAAAACAAAACAAAACAAATTTTCCCATGTGGGAAATCTATGTTTTTAAAACAGTTTCCCTCCTTGTGCATCCTTCTGTTAACAGCTTATCAATAAGTCCAATGTATAAAACAGGCCAAACATAAGCTGTAGTGCAATGGGACGTGAGGAGTTCTCTTCTCTAGGGCTCATTAAGGCACACATTGAAATCACCTGACCTAGTGATAGAGGACAGATTTTTTTTAGGATGTTTTCAGTATAGCCTACAATCTGTTTATATGCTATCTGGCTATCTTATTTTCCACAGTTTCTCTATGTAAATATCATTGGTGTCACCTGGGAACTGATTAGAACTGTAAAAATCTAAGGCTTTACCTTAGACCTCCTGAATAAGAATCTGTATTTTAACATTAATGTGCTGGAAGCATTGCACATGACCCTTATACTCTAGGTAAGTTTTCTTCTTATTTACAAGTATTTATCCTTTTTTGTTTGTTTTTCATATTTATTTGTATCTTCTTTATCTGTAATTATCTTTATTCTATCTACTTTATTCCAAATTCAAACTGAACATCTCTTTATATCCCACCACTGACTGGTCTCTGTCTATCAATAGCTCTTAGTTGATAGAATTCTGTAATATTTATTACATATAGGTTATGCTTTGATTATGTATACTTATATCACAACTACTAGCCTGTGATCTTCTTATGAACTGCCTTTGTTACAAGTTGCTGTCACCCATGGTGTCCAACACAAAGATCTCTACAAAGATTTGCTGAGCTTTTGTCGCATGAATGGGACTTTGGTTAGTTCAGAGTTCACTATTAATTTTATAACATGTGTTAATAATTGTTTTACTATAGTGTCTTTAATTTGAACTATGTAATTTCTTTATATCTAATAATATCCTGTTGTTTCAACTGCCATTTTTGATGAATGATTCCTAAATCCTCATTTGTACTCATAGACCCATGAATTCTAGACCCGTATTTTCAACTGTCTGCTCTGTTGGAATCTCCCCTGGTCAATAAGAATAGTTAATCTTTTGCTTCTTTAACAATTCCCAACTGTCGTTGCCACATATACAGACACTAAACCAGCAAAGTCTGAATGAATATCAAGAGCTCACTTACATTTAAACTGTAGCTCTAGTCTTCAGAGTGGGTTAAACACAGTATTATTTAAGCTCCTGCATTTTAAAAATTTTACTGTGAGGTTACTTAAAACTGAGCTTCTTTACACCCCATTCGTATTTGCTAAATTATTAATTAATTTCCCTTTAATATGTTGAAGATAGGCCCACAGGAATTATCTTTCAAAAACACATAACCTCTTAGGTGAATTTGTTCGGAAACCCAAGAAGTCTCTTTATTGTCTTTAGAAAACTCTTCTAAAATCTTCATTTCCCTTCACGATCAGGTCCCTGATTAGTTTTCCCTAAAGCCGTTTATACCTGTCTCTATCATAAACAATGGACATATCCTATAGATTAATTATACTAAATCATATTAAAATTAAGAGCAATTTTTAGACTGTGCTATGCACTTTCAAGTCTCTGTTCCTTAGCAATTTCTGTTTCTTCTGACGAAATGTTCTTTCCTAAAAGTTTTGTCTATTAATATCCCTCTAATTTTTCAAGATCCAGTTAAAATGCTCTGTAAAACCTTGGCCAATTTCTCAAGTTAAAATTACTCCCTCATCTGTGTTATTTTTAAAAGCTTTCTGGCAAGAAAGAAGAACTTATTTTGGTGTTAAAGAGTTTACAATAGTATTAACTGAGAGCCACATAGAGCTTTATAAAGCTTACCTCAAAAACAATATTAAATTCTCCCTAATTGATATGTTTGGGGAGGTTGAAACTAATATAACTAAGTGCCTGCCAGGTAAAGTAGATTGCAGGTGTCTTACATTGATTATAAAATAATCATTTTTATAACATTATGAAGTAAATGTCGACTTCTCAGATGAGAACACCACAGGCCTGAGATTTTATTTTTTTCTTGTCAGTATTTTCAAAAGTTATTAAGCAAGCAATGTATTGAGTTATATCCTCTATTAACTAGAGTGTGACTAATCTATTTGCCCGTTCAATATAGAACCATGTTTAATAATGAACCAGGTATTTCCTTACTGGAGGTGAAAGTGGTTTAATAAATGGTGATGTCAGAGTCAAGATTCAAATCAGTTTTCCCTCGTAGCAAAGCCCATGTTCTTTTGAGAAAATCATTCTCTCTGTTTGAGGCGAGTTGAATCCTAAATATGGAGATATTTACAAGTCTCCATGGTAAATGAGCTCTGTGTTTACTCTTGTCATCAATGTTCCCAAAATTCGCTTTAACCTTCATGTTCCCTACCTTGGAGTTGTGTTTAATACACCATTCTCAGTTTTA
Organism: Ursus maritimus; assembly: GCF_017311325.1. Classification (NCBI taxonomy): domain Eukaryota; kingdom Metazoa; phylum Chordata; class Mammalia; order Carnivora; family Ursidae; genus Ursus; species Ursus maritimus. The sequence goes on along the minus strand of NW_024425563.1, from coordinate 60,086,896 downwards.
AACTATTTTAGAAAATTGTACTGATTTTATACCCAAATATTTTGGTAATTATAAGGCTATCTTACTTGGCCAACTTCCATTTTTTGTTCTCACTCATTTTCCTTTTATAGGTTAATGGCTACTTTTTGTTCATTTTTTGTTTTCCTTGGTATAATCAAACAAATATTGATTACACAGAAATGTTTTTACTAAGCACAGATGTAAGGATTAAATACAAAATGAAGTAAGGTTTATATCTTTGAAGAGCTCATGGTCAAGTTAGGAGAAATGTGTATAAAAAGATTGTTGTTTGAGGGTCCTTAAGACCACATTTTAAGCAAAGGTTAGGAAAGACCCTTCAGAGCTTGCTGTAACAAGAGAGTCAGCCAACTTGACTTGTGTTCAGTCAATGCTCACAGACAGGGAGGGGAGTTTAAAAGATGTATAGTGGAGGGGGCGCCGGGGTAGCGCAGTCGTTGGGCGTCTGCCTTCGGCTCAGGGCGTGATCCTGGCATTCCGGGATCGAGTCCCACATCGGGCTCCTCGGCTAGGAGCCTGCTTCTTCCTCTCCCTCTCCCCTGCTGTGTTCCCTCTCTCGCTGGCTGTCTCTCTGTCACATAAATAAATAAAATCTTTAAAAAAAAAAAAGATGTATAGTGGAAAAAGAAAAGGCTCAAAGTATACTCTGATGGGAGGTTTTTGGCATGGGGAAGCTGAAAGCGGGGCAGATAGAAGAGGGCATCTGTACGATTAGTCAGGTTAGCATACTGGGCTCTCTCTAGTCCATCCTAAGGTGGAAGTAGGGGCCAAAATTTGAGAAGCCGGCAGTTACTAATACAGTCCTAACCACTTTGCGTTTATTGCTACAGAGGTTGTGGTTAGGCTTAACTGGTTGCTTTAGATTGTGAGTCAGAATTCTCTTTTGCTATACGGTCTGGCCATTGCTCATTTGTATATTCATTCTCTCAGTTATATTTAAAGACTGACATCATGACTGATCTTGATATGTTTAATCCATAATGTCTATATGTCTATAGACATATATAGACATATATATGTCTATAGACATATATAGACATATATATGTCTATATGTCTATAATGTCTATAATGTCTATAATGTCTATATGTCTCTTTTGCTATACGGTCTGGCCATTGCTCATTTGTATATTCATTCTCTCAGTTATATTTAAAGACTGACATCATGACTGATCTTGATATGTTTAATCCATATGTCTATAGCATATCAGAGCACGAGACAGATTTTATGACAATGGAAATGTGACAGTGAGTCTGTGTCCACAGGATCCTCGGTTTTACCATGTGCCCCCAATGCAGAGGCCACCATCAAAGGCTGTTAAAGGCTCAATTAAAGTACCAGATTGGGTACAAAATCCAGTGGGATTGTATAATAAACCAACAGATCATAGGCAATACTCCATCTATCACAGCTAAAATACCCAGGTCCAGAATCGAAGGAGTGGGCTTAGGATTGGTTCTTCTTAACATCTATCCGGTGACCCAAAAGCAAAATGTGTGTTTCCCATCCTTGTGAAATTAATCCTGGTTAGGTTAGAGGTCTGGGTTTGCTGACATAGGGAAAACTGAATTTAGTGGATAAAATCCCCCCCCCCTTTTTCCTTCTGGACAAAAGATCTTGGAATATAGTTTATATGTCTATTGGAGAGCGTTGTCTGGGTGACGGAGTCATCAGTGACCCAAGATGTACGTCTTCATATTCTTCCTTTCTTTCTCCCTCACGTTGTCTTTTACGGAAGCTCCATGTGATTGTCCACATCAGTAAAGCAATAACGTAGACCTCTTTGCTTTAGGCTCTGCATTCTGTTGAACTTGGGCTAAGGCATCAGGGTCCCAAGAACAACTTCTAGACTTCTGCTTTGTGGAATGCAATTCACTGATTGAGAGTAATTGAACAAAGATTAGATTTAGGACCAAAGGATCATTTCTTTAGTTGGACTTGATAACTAATTCATAACTACAAAAGAAAATACTAGAGGGGAATTTGAATATAGATGCATATGGCTCAGGAAAGGTCAGGATTGTATATAAAATGAGACGGGAGTTATCAACATATGGATTATAACTGATGCTATATTTGGGATGGATTGTCTAGAGAGAATATGTGGAGAAATAAACAGATCTCTGAGCAGCCCTGGGAAATATTACATGTATTACTTGAAACGAAGAAAACAAAATTGTGTAGAAGCAAAGAAGCAGATGATGAGTTGGAACAGAAAACAAAGTGGAAGCCAAGAAGAGAGAGTAGTTCACATTTGGGGTGACTGGCACAACTTTGAATGCTACTACAGAGTCTAGTAAAATAAAGACCACCCAAAATCTATTAGATGTAGAATCATGAAGATTATTGGTGATACCGTGGGAAGGGCCGTGGAAGCTAGTTTCTTGAAGTAAGATCATAAAAAGGGAAGGATGTATTAGGCATTAGGAGATGGCACGGGGGGAATAAAAAGCATCTAATGTCCTATAAACTACCTGCAGTTTGGTGTGCTTAAGTATAGAAATACGACTGAAGGGCGCTATCCACAAACACAAGTTTTATCTAAGAAGACATTTTACATTATGAAGCTTTTCATAATGTGGGGCATGAGGGAGGGGTTTGTTTTCCTAACCTGGACAACGTCTAGTGTAGAGTTTTGTAATAGCCTGTGGTCCCTAGATTGGATAAGAAAGTATTAAATAAATTCTAAATTTATATGAACGTGTGTGTGTGTTTATGCATGTGTTTTTTATTTAGGGAAAAGAACATATATCCAACTTTAATACAGGTCCAAAACCCCCAAAAGATAAATAGCCATTTATGTGGATATTTTCCAGAATCTCTGTTTGCAAAAGATTCATTGCTTTTCGACATTTTTTAAATTGCTGAACCAAAATACGAGACTGTAATTATAACCTCCAGTATGTTCGTGTAGATCTGAAGTGTGAGAAACGACGCAGACTCTGATAGAGGCAAGGTAATTACAAGCAGCATGCAGAATATAATTGTGGGTATGAATGCCAAGAACTGAGAGAGCATGAACAAATGAGGCATCTAAAAATGAAATTAATTTAAAGGAATGAATGTGCTCAAAATAACAGGTAAGAGGGGTTAAGTTTCCCTGGACCCGTTTCTAGAAGAGTTGGTAAAGCATCAGTCTGGTGAACTATTACTTATTTTTGAAAACTGAAAATCCAAAATATATTGATTGAAAAGCAGTTTTATTTTCTTGGATTGTCACGATCTGTATCATCCTCAACTTACTCCCTGGGGTTAACATAAAAAAAATGTGATAATTTGGGAATAATCGTAATAAGATATGAAACAAACTTTGAAAACAAAGACCTTTTTTCCCCTATGTAAACGCAGATTTATGAATATTAGAAAATTTAAGAGCTATCACATGTTACATATGGTTTCCCCTCTTTTACTCCATTTGAAATAGATGCTTAATATAACTCCAAAGAGTAAACATCAATGAGTCCATTTACTACTAGGAAATTCACAGACAGTAGGGTTCTGTAGTTGATCTCTGACTTTGGTTTTGTCTTTTTCTTTCACATATTTAGCTTAATTGTGCCAGATCTTAGTTCCTAGAATGAGAGTTTGAATCAAAGGCACGATGAAGGCTTAGCTCTAAACCTGTTTCTTATCTTTTCTCAGTTCTCTATAAATTCTATCCCAAATGTTTACAATTTGTTGAGCAAACCTTCCCCAGTGCTGTCTAACTTTTGCCCTGTTTCTTTTTCTTTAATTCTCTGGGCTCCTCTTCACTCCTTGCATTATTGAGCTTAGAGTTCCCCTGGTCACACTTGGGCCCCAGTTTTCTCCTCTGTAATACATCTCTTGCCAAGAGATGACTTCCATGGTTTCAGCTACTGCCTCATGCTTACGGGAGACCTAAAATGACACCCCTCTTTAAAATATCTTTATTCAGGTTCCTGGGTGACTCCGTCGGTTAAGCAGTTAAGCTCAGGTCATGATCAAGTCCTGAGATCGAGTCACTCATCGGGCTCCCTGCTCAGTGGGAGCCTTCTTCTCCCTCTGCTTCTTCCCTCTGTTCCTGCACTCTCTCTCTCTCAAATAAGTAAATAAAATCTTTAAAATAAAATAAAATATCTTTATTCAATTTCCTGTTTCAGTCACTTTCAAATAAATCTTATTTGTTACTGTCTTTGCTGCCCAAATTAATATTTTGATGATGAAATTATAATCCCTCCCGCGGTTGCCTCCTGCTCTTTTATGCTACAATCCACTTACCAGTCATAAAAACTAAAGTTATGTTTTATCTCTGTCTCTCTCTCTATTCTTTCTACCAGTATCTGTTATTATACAACATAATTCTTTATGCAGTCTCTCAAAATTAAAATTTAGCCCCTTACAGAAATAGAAGAGTATCTTATCTTTCCTTGTCATTCCTCAGCTTTTACTGAAACAGAGCTCTGCAAGCCGTGGGGGCTCAATAAATGTGGCACTTAGCAATTATTAGCAGCCCATTCTCAGATCTTATTTTTCAGATCTAAGATTGATTGGGTTTTGAGTGATAAAATTTGATTTTGGCTTCAGGGAATACTCATAAAGTTATAATTTTATAGAAACATAGGAATAATGATTTCTAAACTAAATTCTATCTCTTCCTGATATACTGTTAAACTGCATTATTAATTGGAAATTCTTATAGTCAGAAGATCCAGTAATTTCAGTAGCAATTTGGAAGGCTGCTCTCAAAAGTAAACAGCCAGAATGGGGCCTGAGAAGAAAGCAGCTATCATGAGTCAAATAATCAGGTTTATTTCTGTATCATATACATTATTTTATTTAAAAGAAGTAGACTTAAATTGACTGTTAATTGCAATAGGAATAAGAATATGTATATAAAGTATTGCTTTAATTTTGAAGAGAGAGAAGATGGGCAAGAGGGATGGGAGGGGTTGGAGATATAAAACAAATTACACCATTGTGTTTGCCAAAATGTGTTGAGAAATTGTCCTTTAAAAATTGAAGTGTCACTATCACAGATATGCTGTATGCTGTATTCTGTCAGATATTTAAGATATTTATGATGGATATATGTCTCATAAGGGTTCTGAGCAGTTAATTTTGTTAGATTCAACATATCCCAAACTTCTTTGACCATAGAACTCTAAGGAATATTGATTAATTTCCTAGGAAACAAGTATGAAATAGAACCTGCTTTGGAAATATTATGTGAGTATGTATGTTTGAGAGATGCTTCTTGTGGTTTCATAGTGAAAGGAAATATAATGACAACACCCATCAAGTGTGTTACCTTTGCCCTAAAACTTGGGCCACTTAATCGTTTAACTTGATAAACATTGTTTCACTTTTCATACAAATTGTCAAAATTGTGTTGTGTTACTTATCCATGACTTAAATTTCGTTAGATCTAAAATGAAATCTGTAAGCATTAAAACCCAAAGAACTCCAGTGTAGGTTACTACCTTTAACTTTTTCTGAGTGACATCTCATTTTTAGTTACTTTGGTAGATGGATAACCCTATTTACTAATCATTTCTGAAGTATGACAAAGTAAATTGGGGTTTTTCAAAATTTTGTTCACTTCTAGTATCATTTAATCTAACTCCTAGGGGATCAGTTTTGTTTAGTGAGATACTATGTACAAGGTCAAAACTGAGATTCCGAGAGAAATTATTTCCCATATTTGAGACCATATGGGCACCATATAGTGTATACTACTGAAGTAATTTCCTTAAAAATTATTATAATCTTATCTTATACTTTGAATCCCAAATGATGCTACATACAATGTAAATCTTTAAAACCAGTTGTTTGGGAAACAAAACCAATACAAACGATAAAAGATTTTATAAGTACTGGGCTTTTGTTACGTATCTTCTTATGCTTCAAGATCATGATATGCCCCATGATGTATATAATTGCAAGGAATTATAACTGGATTATAATACAGAACGACTGTATCTCGTTTCCTTTTCCCTTGTGTTCCTGTGTATTAAATGGAAAGATGTTATTGTTCCTTTGTTTAAATGGTTTAAAAGAAGTCATGGAAAAGGATAAGTGGCAGCACCATGATTGTATCTAAATTTCTTTAACTTGGGTCCACTGGTTTTTCTCAATAGATTACATTTCAAAAATGTTGTCCCTGCACTTTGACAAAAACTCAGAGTAGATATATTACAAGGTGTTTTCCTCAATGCCTAAGTATTTAAGTGGTTTATTCAGAAAGCTTACTTTCAATTTAAAAAAAATAAATTTATATATTTAAATTTGATTTTATCTGTACTACTTGAATTTGTAGATATGCTATCACTAAAAGTATGCATTATTACTCTAAAGTTAATAGTTTCTATTAAATATTGACTCCTTTGGAGGGGTAATAGTGAGGAAAAGGTTTAGTTTTATCTCCTTAATACATAGAAACTGGAGCAAACCCTTTTCTTAATATCTAGTGAAATTTATCTTGATCATATATCTTCCCATTATCATTTATCTACTGACTGGCTAATATCTGAAGAAATATGGGGGATACAGGAGGAAAATATTTTCTGTCAAATGTATGTATGGAATCCTCTATCTGGTTGCTATTCACCAAGTATTAACCATCTCTCTAGAACTCTAACACAAAACACAGCTATTTCTTTATAACTTTGTAACACAGAAAAACTACTTAATTTATTAGAGTAAAAACTTCTGGGAATACTCATTAACAAAAGTTCGTATGTATAGTTATTTATAAAAAAATTTCAAAAGTGCATTAAATTGCCCATTTTTCCCCCATTGAGTTGTTTTGGATGATCCTTAAGAAAATTCCAACATGGGATCAAAACATTTTTATATTAGTTATGAAACATATTTTACTAAATGATCAAGAGGCTAATAATAAAGTAAGGCCATTGTTCTTGAAGATGCCAGTCTTCATCAGTGTGCTTTTGCTGGCAAGGTAGCTCCGTGTACACACTGTGGGGAATTAAACCATATGCAAATCCTCTGCATGAAGCACTTTTTATATACATGCTTCCATCATCTCTTTTGGAAGATAACTTTCTCTTTGTTTCTCTCATGAGGTAAAAGAAAAGGCTTCATGAGAGTGAGATCTGAAGGTTTTGCTTCTTGTATTAACTTAATGCGGTCTCAAGCCTGAGAAGTTTATTGGCTGACAAAGGGTCAGAACACCCATTTATTCAATGGAAGGGGAGTCCAAGTTAAAGACTGTGTAATCTCAGGGATGAGCCTAGAAAACACTGTTACCATTTGTCTCAAGCCTGGAGAGGCACCCTTCTAGTTCTAGGAACCAGAATATTTGGAAGATGGAAGCCTCTCACCTGCAAGACTGAGAACAGGGAAATCACTAGATTATATAAGAAGTGGTCTGGTGAATGTCTCTTTCTCTCCCTGTCTTTCTGACATACACATACTTTCTCTTTCTTGTTGTCCAGAAATTTCCTCTGCAAAACAATGAAATAATCAGTGTGTGGTTGAACTTCAGAGGGCAAAGCATGCCTGATTCTGTGAGATCCTAAATCAGAAGCATAGGAAGTAAACCTGTTGATTAATTTACTCAGGATTTTAAAGAAAATGCATCTTGGAAAACACTTCGATCTTTTGGTTAAAACGTTTATGTTGGTACAGCTTTAAATCTAAGGTTTGGTGAACAAGGTGTTTTATGAAACTGCACATTTTTCATCAGTATGAACTTTGTGATGCTTTTGTACTCAACCGTGGCCCTTTTTAAAAAAATTCTCTCCACTTTTCTGTAGGGTGTTCCAAACACCAGATATAATGGATTCCAATGGTATATATATCAGCTATACTGATAAGAAAAACCAAATAAAGCTAAGTAGGGAGTTCCACAGTATGAAGGCATCTTCTCATCTTGTTCACTCTTACAGAGTAAGCCACCAGTCTTGTGTTGATGAATGTAGTCCCATTACCATCCTTGGCCCTGTATTTGGTAGGACTCGACAGTAAACACTTATGAGAATGTGGGCACGGTCAGGTTGGGAGTATGGTGCTGGCCTCGTGCCTACCCATTCAGCTATTGAGTACCTCTTGGCTTGGAGCTTGCAATTTTGGGAGAGTCCTCTGTTTACTGTGGCTTGGGAAATAAGCTGATGGGAAAAGGAAATTGACTTACCTGCCCCCACTCAGGACACAACACATTCGTTTCATGCCTGGTGAGAAAGGGACCCTGATAGCTGGAGGGCCAGACCCACACATGCACTGAACTACAACAGAGGGCCCCCGTTATGCCTCTGAAGGTCTGTCGTCTCTCAGCAAACAAAGAGAAGACACTGAGACTGTTTGAAAGAAACTGCAAAAGATAAAGTGTTTTGTATTTCATTGACTTTGGTACTTTTCCTTGCTCTTTGAACAAGAATCCCAGCATTTTTATCTTGTACTGGGATCCACAAATTATGTAACCAGCCGTGGGCATGGTTGTTAAGTTTTAAGTATGGTTTTACATTTAATACATTTTATTGTGTGTTAGGTAATAATAATAAGTGTCCAGATCTACCCAAACTTTTAAGAGTTTCTTCCCTACCTCCGTAAATCGAGAGTCTAAAAAAGAATTTGGTATCTGGGTGGTGTGGGGTGGGAAGATGTAATCAGGATGGAGAAAGAACTGATCAATGGCAGCACAAGACAAAGTGAGGGGAGTGCTGTAACTGGCCTACCATGAAGTTTACTGATTTTGTTAGTATTTGGGGACATTGGTAAGTGAGGGTGAAAAGCCAATGGCTGAGTCACCAGGCAGATTCACAGCGGTGTGTCGCAGATAGCTTTTGATTATCGTAGGGCAGTTTGCCCTGCCATACATGTACATTCCTTGAGTAAGTGCCCACCATAGGAGAAACAATGTGAGGCTTGTGCGAGTGGAGGTGACTGGCATCAAAAGCGTGGTTGGCATAAACACGGGGAGTACTTAGAATATATATATGAATATATGAATATATACTAATGTTATGGAAAGTCTGGAATTGGAAAGAGGAACACTCATTTCATTTGGCTAGAGACTTTTTAAAAATATATTTATTTGAGAGAGAAAGAGAGAGCATGAGCAGAGGGGAGGGGCAGAGGGAGAAGCAAGCTTCCCGCTGAGCAAGGAGCCTGATGCGAGACTCGATCCCAGGACGTTGGGATCATGACCTGAGCCGAAGGCAGAAGCTTAACTGACTGAGCCGCCCAGGCACCCCAGGCTAGTGATATTTTTAAATTTTGTCCGGTCTTCATTTGGGGTGAAACTTCACATCTGGTGTGGCAAAGAAAGAATTAGTTGAGGGCTGGGTTACATTGATTAGGCTTCTAGACTGGAACATTATAAAATATCTTCCCTAAAACCTTTTGTGTTTTTGTAATAGTGGTTGGAATAGCTACCTTTAAAAGAAAGGAATTGTGTTAGATTCATTACAGTGTTGCCCAACATGAACGTAAGGAGATTGGTTTTGAAATCTAATAAAAGCTTTACGGACTCCAGGCATTCGAGAGCCTTGTTTGCCATAGAAAAGGAGACCCCTGAGTTTGGCTTCCTTTCTGGTTGCTTGAACCCCGAATGTATCTTTCTCTATCTCTCTGTTGTATGAGAGACTTGAGTAAGCATATATTTATTTAAGCAGTATTTTAATAGTTTTGCTTATATTTTGAGTCAAATTATGCTTTCTTTAAATGCTTTATGTTTGTTTTTGAGTGATCTCTGTGTCTTTACCTAATCGGAATTTGGTAGGTTTTTAGATTTTACGATCCTACAGATAATGAGCTTTCAAAAATGTTTGTTAAGTTTAAATAAATATGCAGAAAATGCCATTCTGTTAACTCCAAATAGCACAGGTGATATTAAATTAGATTTCAGTTACTGAGAGAAAGAGGACAACTTTAAAAAAGCGTAAATTTTATACATAACTCATTTAATAGATTTTCATAAATAAAGGACTTGGCTTATTTAACTGACTTATTTTAGCTAAGATAAAATATGATCATTCTATAGATGGCACTGTAAGGTTACCCCACATTGAAATCTACATGTATATATATATTTTTAAGTCAAAGTATGTCTTTGGCAGGACCCATCTACCTGCTATTAGATTGGGTAGCTGGAGAAAGTCAATCCAGTTCCTAAAATATTTTTTCATCCTGTGTTTAAGCTTCAAATACCTAACAGTGGGTAAATGGGAGCAACTTTCGTTCTGTGAGTTTTTTTTAAAGCTTGAGCAATACATACTGGAAAAAGTACACTTTGCCGAATTCATGTTTGATGTATATTACCAACGGATTTTGATAGGAGAAGCATGAGGGAACTGGGCAGATGGAATTTTGCCACAAAAGGGGAGAAAGACCAGAGAGAGAGACAGTAAAGCTGACTGAAGACCAACTGCCTACCTCATAATTTCCCCTTCAATTCAGAAAGTCAGCTGACAACGCTTTCATGATGTGTTCATTCCTATCCTTGTGAGACAAAATATTATAATCCACCAGGGGCCCTCTTAATCACTGCCTGATATACTTTATGAAGCAAATCCTCTAATCTCTCTCAAAAGGACTAGAGGAAATGAAATAACCCACCAAGTCCACTTTGAGATTAGCGGCCTTTTAGTTTTTAATTAAAAATGTCGTGTGGAGTGAGATTATATGAACCTCCTTCTCAATTAAAATGTACAAATATTACTTAATTAGGTAATGAATGACTCTAATATCCCACAAAGCACTCATGCATGCAGATCCATAGGCCACTTTTGAATCCGACTTTCTGGTTCAATAACAGGAGTCCCCGAACACGTCTTTCAGTGATTCATGTCTCTGCAGAGTTGTGAAAAACGAAGTCAGTTCAGTGGAAGTCTTCGGGACCTACTGCCTGCTTCGTTCTGTAGATAGAGCAGTCTCACTGTGTGGCTTATGAACATACTTCAGCAAGTCAGTAAACACCCTGAAAGCGTGCAAAATTTTGTGTGTATTTACTTGTGTTTGGGGAGGTTGTATACACTTCATCAACCACTCACAATGATTCACAGCTAAAACTTTGATAACTGCTGTATCAGGGTTTCTCGATCCTAGCACTATTGACATTTTGGGCTGGCAATTATATCTATTTATATTTGGGTTATGAAGCACTCAATTTTGAGACAAAAAATCTGGACTTTAACTTTAGTTCCACGGTTTTAAACTATGTGACGTTGAAAATGTCCTGGAGGGCCTTCATATCATCACGGGTAAGAGATTATTAGTATTAATTAGCCCATTCTCGTAGATTAGTAGCATCAGATATGATCATGGGCATGGAAGTACTGTGTAAACTGTAGAGTCGTGTTGAAATACACGGCGGCATCATTAACAAACTGTAAAGAGTAGCAGAAAAGGTGAATTGTGTTCTTCAAAACAATTAGTGGAAGGAACCCCAGGTAGAGTGTGCTTATTTCTCAATGTGCTCGAAGTGACCCACGCACTCCTCAGTATATTCATTTTATTTCATCCTTTTAAATTCACATTTTGTGTATGTTTTGTACAACTAGAATATATTAATACAGTATTCCAAAAATATAATTCTTAAGTAAGACAAATCAGATGTTGCCAGTACATGCTCAAAAGAATTTTAACAATATTCCTGTGAGTAAAAAATTCTGGAAAACTATACTCTGGAGAGAAAAATGAGGGCTTTGTGGCTTTGGGGGCACTTTTTTCTTTTTTTTCCACTTTTTTCTTTCTATGACTACACACTATTGTATTAGCCTCTAAGATTAAGCCAGAGGTTCTTCGGCTGTCTGATGATCTAGATTACGTGCAGAAGTCTTTTAACAGTGGGCTGTCAGGGCCCAGTCCGAACCTTGCCTAATCTGAGTCTCCAGGGTGGGACACGATGTCCCTGGGTGATTTGGACATGCGGATGTGTAGAGAAGTCAACGCTCAGCAGTTAAGAAGCTAGCTATCGATTAATATCTTTACAAGTTTTGCAAATATAGGCCAGAGTATATAGGAAGACTTCCTGGGCAAAGAAGTGATGCAAATAGGAACATGGGAAGAAAATCTTATATTTCTTTGTTTCTCTAGGACAAACGCTGATCTAGGAATTTCTCTTTATAACTTCAACCGTTGTTTTAAAAAAAATATATATATATATATATATATATAGGGTCCTCTTTGCACGTAAGCTATAAATTTGCAAATATTAGAGAATTGGAAAATGCTAGGAGTTACAGTTTCTATTTCATTATTCTTTGTAGCATTTGATCTCTACCGAAGAACTATTTTCTAGCTAGTGCACAGAATTCTACAGCATGGCCGTTCCTGCAGTTCTGAGAATCAATGTTTAACGAAGGGAAAATAGCCTGCTAAGCCTGGAAACCCACAGGAAACATGTTGTTCCCCTGTATTTGCAAGGCATTAATCAAAAACTCTTGAAAAGCTGTCTCTCACTTCTCAATCTTTCTCCATTCCTCTCATATAAAAAATAGAAACCATTCCTTCTTTTGAGCCTCATCAGCTTGCTGTGATTTTTTGGGTGCACAACCTGCTGCCATTTAGCTTCCTACTTCTGAGGATAGGCGAGCAGTGTCGCTTTTGATTCGAGAGCCAGGCCCTCTGATAATGACGGATAAAAAGACTTTCTGGGTAACTGTGGTTCAAGGCCAGGATTTTCACGTATCTGGCCAAATAGCTAACAAATCTGGAGGCCAGTAGTTTCCCATAGATTTGCATTATTTTACAGATGAAAACAGTTGGCTGAGGATGTGTGTTTGCTGTTCAGTTGAAGAATATTCTGTGTTATCTGTGGAGATAAGAGAAATAAAGGTGAAATGGATTATACAAGCAAAAGGCTTGAGAGCTGTGTGGACAGAGATAAACAGCACATGTCTGGGGTAAGAAGGGCTGGAAGGTGTTATGGGTTGAAGTGTGCCGTTTGCCCTCTGTTATTTGTCAAAATCCTGCAGACTGTGTATCAGAATGCTTTTTTTAATTTTAATTTTTTTTAATTTTAATTGAAGTGTGGTTATATTAGTTTCAAGTATGACAGTGATTTGCTAGTAATATACATTATCAGTAGAATATTATCTATATTATATCTGTATGTATTTTATATATCTATATTTACTATGTATCTATATTTACTATATACCTGTATATCTGTTGAATATAAATCTATATAGGGAGAGAGAAAGAGATCGGTTTGTTATGAGGAATTAGCTCATGTGGTTATGAAGGCTGAGAAGTCCCACGATCTGCTCTCTGCAAACTGGAGACCCAGGAAAGTCTAAGTTCCAGCCTAAGTCTGGCGGTCTGAAAATTAAGAAGGCTGATGGTATAGTCCAAGTTCAACAGTAGGAAGACCTATGTCCGGCCCAAGCAGCCTGGCAGAGAGAGAGAAATCAAACCTTTGTTCTGTTTGGGACTTCAATATGCTGGATGGTGGCCGCTCACACTGCGGAGGGAGATCTATTTTACTTAGTCTCCTAATTCAGATGCTAATCTCTTCTGGAAGCACTCTGATAGACGTACTCAGAAGTAATGTTCAGTGAGATATCTGGGCATCCCATGGCCTAGTCTATTGAAATATAAAATTAACCATCACACCCTGAGATTCCTGTGTTGGAGTCCTCCACCCTGGAACCTCACAGTGTGGCCTTGTTTAGAAATAGGATCAATGCAGTTGTAATTAGTTATAATGAGGTCATCCTGGAGTCGGGTGGGCCGCTAATCTGGGAAGACTGGTATTCTTATTAAAAGGGGAAATTTGGTTGCAGACACACACAGACACGGGGAGAACGCTAGGTAAAGATGATGGCAGAGAACAGGGTGAGGCAGACTGTAAAGATTGGCACAGATTGCCCGCAAATCCCCAAAAGCTGGGGCGCGGAACAGATGGTCCCTCACAGTCTTCAGAAGGAACCAACTCCACGGCCTTGATGTTCCAGCCTCCAGAAGGGAGACAATAAATTTCTGCTGTTTAAGGCACACACATTGTGGTGCCTTGTTATTGCATCCTGAGCAAAGAATGCTGAAGGGCTTAGACACCAAGTATTCATGAATAGGAGAAAGGAGCACAGGAATGACCAGGACGTGCTTGTACCCTGTCCTAAGTGTGTTGACGTATCCCATCTCTCCATTAATCAGTAAGCTGTATGATTCAACCATTTTAATTCGGTCTTTAAGTCTTTCTGTTCCATGATATCTGAATTAGCTTGCCTGGCAGTGTTCCCAATGGCTTTCGATCATATCAACTCAATTTCCCAAACTGACAAGTCCTTTACAACCCCACATCCAGTTTTTAGGTGCTTCTCACTGTGATGTGTGGATCTTTAAGAGAAATGGAGATTCTTTCTGCTACCATTTATTTTATAGATTGTATAATCAATATTTCCCATAGCCCTTATACTCTGCTTGTTTCTCATTTTATTTTTGGGTTGTGATTTTATTTTAAGAAATATTACAAGTGTTTCTGAAAGCATCGATTCACTACGATGAAGTCTGCGTTTTTCAAAAAAAAATCATTTTACGCGGTGATAAAAATCTGTGTTAAGTCTTAACTCCACGTTAGAGTTTGACACTAACTAAAAAAAATTTTAAATCTTAAAATACAGTCAATAAGAAGCCCAGAAGCCCTGAGAAATATGTTTTGTAAGGACTACTCTGTATTTGCTTAGGGGAAGTGACGTGTTCAGAGGAACTCCTGATCGAACTGATTTTCAAGATTTGCCTGACTGCATTTGTAGACTTGTTGTTTATTATACCTGCAAATTCCCTTTACGGATTTAGGCTCATATATGCCTCTGATCTTTTATATTTAACTGTTCACAAGGCTAAGAGGGTGGTTTGGTGGTTTGCTTCCTATTTATTATTGGAACTCTCTGGAGGCAGGGGTCAAATTAACTCATGAGTTCGATTTTTAGCAATTTACCTTTCCACTGTTTATTTCTTCCCATAAGTAGGAATTTACCATTCGGGCATGCTATTTCAGGAAGGGATAATGGAAGCAAACAGCCTGATTGTTGATGAAACAGAGCATGATTCAATAAAGAGCAGAGGGTGAAATATACCCTTCTCTAGTGGCCAAAAGACTTTGCATTGCCGAAATAAAGCAGTGATTAATTCATTTATTTCTTAAAACAGTCTTTGCTCTGGCTACTCATGAATTTGTAGTCTAGTCATTTACAAAAGGAAATTTTGCAAATCAAAATTTGGTTGAACACTTGAAGCATGTTGGTTGAACACTTGAAGCCAAGAGACTGTTTGAAATCCTGGCTTTAGCCACAGCACCTCTATGACCTTAGGCCAATTATTTAAGAACGTAAGTGGGCCCCATGTTTCCCATCCATGAAATGAGGGTCAGAAGAACACCAGCCTATAGGAATATTATAAAGATTAAATGAGATGACACATAGAAAACTCTTAGCACACTGTCTTGCATGTTGAAAGGGCTTTACACCAGGGACCTTGTGTTAATTTTTATTTTCTAATATTTCAGTTTTGCATTTTATTTCTCTTTTTAAGTGAGGCATGTGGATTAGAGATGTCAAATATTGGCCCTTGAGTAGAAGCTTCCACAATGTAGTTAGGAAGAAAATACATAAGAGATTATTTCACTATCCTAGGGCATGCAGTGGGTACGTGGTCAGTGCACAAGACAGGCACTCACTCCAATGTGGAGAGTCTGGGAAGGTTTTCTAGATCATCACAAAAGCTCAGTTAAATGCAGTCAGGAGTTAGAAGGAAACAGCTTGAGCAAAGAGAGAAAGCCACAAAACAGCACATAAGTAACCCCAAATTGCTGGATTCCAGAAAGTAAAATACAAAATGGAGAGAACAGGAAATGGATCTAGAGAGGTCCCTCCTGGTGACGGCGTTCTCCTGAGCTTGTGCTTCTGCTCTGAATGACAGAGACGACATGAAATCCTTAAGCTGCGCTGCCCCGTGGCGCTCTCTGTGTGAGGTGTGGAGAGTGGACTTAGGGAAGCCAAAGCGGAGACCAAGATACGCTCATTGGAGGAGATGCTGACCATTTGTACTGCGGCAGCCACCGTAGAGGTGAAGTCGAGGCGGTGTGACAAAGGTTCAGGAAGCAAAGCAGGCAGGACTGGGTGATTGGCAGGAGTGTGGGGAGTAAGGCACAGAAAGACTGAGGATGAATCCAGTTTTCTGGGTTGAGTAATAGGGTGCATGGTGCTGCTCTTTACTGAGGCGGGGAGCGGCAGGAGCAGGATAAAGAGTGGGTGGGACGGGGGTGGGAAGCAATGATGACGTGTTGACTTTGGCACCTTTCCTTATGAGATAACCAGGAGTATATATGGATCTGAGGATGAGGGTAGTAGACTTAAACCCAAGAAATGGAAGAGCTTGTTATGCCATATGTCAATTCACCAGTCTCTAAGAGGAAATCGTCGTTGCATGTATACATGGTATTTAAAACTCAAAGCAGATGAAAGTGTTGAGCTTTATAGTCAAGATAACTGTCATTTATTGATGATTGTGTTTATACTAGACTTCTCTGCTAATTCTGTTTATTTATTACTGTTTTATCTACTGGACATATCTATTTCTACTCATTTTAGCTAAAGATTTTCTTAGTTATTCTTATAGTTTTGTTTACAGATTTCTTGTTTTTATCTTGTTTGGTGGAGAGCCTGAAGAATTTCATCTATATAGCCTTTTTAAAACAAATTATACATTCAGTTAAACCCAACACACACACACACACACACACACACACACACACACACACATATATATATTTTAGCAGCGCGGAGCTCAATGCAGGGCTTGAACTCATGACCCTGACATTGAGACCTGAGCTGAGATCAAGAGTTGGAGGCTTAACCAACTAAGCCACCCAGGTGCCCCTAAACCCAAAGTACTTTTACAATGTACTTAAGCTTTACCAGATACTGAAAGGGATGGTTTAAGAAATAAAATATAAAATTTTATGCCCTTACAAGAAACTTAAAATTTTTCAATTGTCACCTTCAATTATTTTAAACCTCTTTCNCTTCCAACTTTCTGGTTGCTTGTATGAAAAGTTCAATCTACTTAATATTAGAAATTACAGTAGCTCCATCACTGGCTAGACTTGTGTTTTAAGAAACTTGGAAAACAGAGGTACAGAATCTGCCCCCTCTCGCTTCTCCTCTGTTCTCCTTTATCTGGCTCTAGCTTCCTGGAATTTGGGATAAGACGGAAGGGTTGGGGCTATCCTGCATCACTGGTTTTTTCTTTTGTTCTTGGTCTCAGTCTGCTTTGGTCTTGCTCTGTTTTGCTCTGTCTTTGTCTCCTTCTGATGGATTGTGCTAAAATGGCCCCTAACATGATATGGATGGTTCTCTTGGAGTAGGGTTTTGCTTTCCTTAGTTTCCTCCATGGAGTAGGCATGTCTTCTTTCAGCCTCCATACAGTCTGTCTTTATCATCCATGAGATTCATGGGTAGGATTATCTTACTCGGCCTCTTACTTCTTGAGAAGAATGCAACTTTTTCCTCCTCTGTAACTTCCATGATCATTCACGTGGAACCACAACACTGAGTTTCCTTTTTTGTGTTCTCCGAAATGGAAGTTTTGGTTGCCCCCATTTAATTCCCAGGTTTATGTCACTATGATTTCTTTGCCTGCTGGCATTGGCTGTTCAATGGGCTTCTGTCTCCTGGAAGACATATGTCAGTCTTGCATTCCCATGTACCCCCAAAACACTTGATGAGATGCATGATGAAGACTCAGCGACTCTGCCACGTTCTTCCCTTTGCTCCCAGTGACAGCAGCATGATGCGCATGCCCAGTGTGCAGCTAGTGGAGCTCTGGTTAGGAATAAAAGGCTCCTCTGTTTGCAGTCTCTCTCATCTTTTCAAGTACTTTTCTCAGAATGCACTCTCAATTAGCCTTTGGAAAGAGCGGCATCACCATCAACTCAATACTTCACATGTGGCACTTTACTCAGGTCTCAGTTCTCTCGTCTTACCCCACATCCACATGGTTCCCTTGTTCCTTTCTCATATACTGATATGAAGGGGACGGTTGGTGGCAGAAGTGCCAGTTTTGCTGTCTCTTAAAATGACCTTGGAAGATGTCTGGCTCCATTGTTGGTTGCTTTCTTTAGAATATAGGGTGTTTGCTTTAGAATGTATGTTTCTTTATCCTAAGCTTTGAGCCTTAACCACAATTCCAGGATAACAGGAAATGTTCCATTCAATACCCTGTTACCAAATTTAACACTAAAACAAACTTAGTAGGAGTTGAGGAAAGAGCTATTTAAGGACGCTCACATAGACGATGAATCTCCAGCCCTTCAAGGATACCCTCCCTGAGGAAACCACATCCACTTGACCAGACGAGTCAGATGCTCGTAGGGAACTCTGCTAATGAAAAAGTTTGGCAAAGACGTTTTTAGAGACAACAGAAAATCAGAGGAACTTCCGTGGAAAGGTAAATAGCTTAGGAATTGGGCTATTACTCAATTGCCTTGTGAGCAAGTTGCTTTAATTCCTTGATCTTTGTGGCCTTTCTCTGGAAAGAGAGAAAAATTTTTAGATGACTTTAAAATTCTATAATTCTAGGGCTCAGATTTATGATTCTAATGACTTTCTAAATGGAATATGGAGGATGAAGGTAGACTTTGTTAAAGTTCACCTCTGAATAGCCACATGGGGCAGTTCTTTCCATTCTTTCAGAGTGGGATTTCATCATAGTGATTTGGCTAAACTTGGAATTAAATTAGTCCAGGGACGCCAGGGTGGCTCTGTCGGTTGGGTGTCTGCCTTTGGCTCAGGTTGTGATCCCAGGGTCCGGGGATCGAGCCCCACGTCAGGCTCCTTGCTCAGCAGGGAGCCTGCTTCTCCCGCTCCCCCTGCTCGTGCACTCTCTCTCTCTCTGACAAATAAATTAGTCCAGGCCAGATTTCTCCAATCCCTGTAGGACACAGACACCTTAAGTGAGTGGTCACTTGCAGTATCTTTAACGAGCTGAAGCAGCATTGAGAGATGGCTAATTTACACAGAAGGGTAAACCACACACTAAGAAAATCTCGTTAATAAGTAAGTAGCAAGCAATAATAATAACTGTTTCTAAAAGTCACGTGGAATTAAAGGAGATAATCTATCAAGGTTGTACTAAATTTTTATCTGTATCTATATGCACATACAAACAGAGATGTCTGTGTACATTTCTATATTTATATCTTTCTACATCTATGTTCATATTTATATCCTGAATTTGGGATTCTAGCCTTTTTGAAGTAACTAATTTTACTGTCTTTACAACCTTTCTTTCTTAAAGAAACAGAAAATACATACTCTTACCAATATAGTCTATAGCACCTGATATGAAAATGAGACAGAAGTGGATGTTGGAAAAGAGATGTATATTATGGCAATAAAATATTTTGGTAAAGATAAAAAAAATAGAATTTGTAAAAGAAAAAAAATACTGTATAGTATAATTTAGAAGAGAAAACAATGTCCAGTAGTAGTATTTGTACTAATGCAATATTTCTATACATGCATATGTATTTATATACATATATATTTGTATATATGTGTATATAGAACTGTGTGTGTGTGTGTAGACTAATAACATTTTCCTTGTCAAATTGACAACTTTTTTTCAGGCTTATAGAGGTTAGCAATAATACATGAAAAATATGTGTCTTAGGACATTTCTAGTTAAAGTTATTGTCAACTTTAGTCTTTTAAGAGTAAAGTGGCAACAAGTATCAAGGACCTTAAATATGTCTTTACACTTTGACCTAGGAATTTTCCCTCTAAAACATCATCTTAACACATTAGTCATAGAATGGGCAAATATTTATCTTGAAGGATGTTTACTGGAATATTTTTTTTGTGATATGGATAATTGGAAAAATGTTATCTAAGTATAGCTATGCAATGAGCCATTTATGGTTATTTATATGACCATTATGTTGTAGAGTATTTACATAAGCTAAATAGTCACAATATTTTGTAATTGAATAAAAAGTTACCCCCCCAAAAATAAACACATGATCCCAGCTCTGCATTAAAAAGAACCCCAAATCATAGAAAATCATTATATCTCCAAAAACACAGTGGGAGAACATAGACAAAAAAGTTGACAGGCATTATCTATCATTGGTAAGAGTCAGGGTGATTTTTATTTTTATTCTTTGTGAAAATAAGCAGTCCTTCCTGAACTTACAAGATAAAGATGGAGAGAAAACTTCAGTCATATAGAAACTCAAGATATCTTATACTGACATTTAAAATAAAAATGTTACTCCCTCATATCATGAAACCTCATATTTATATAGTAATAGTTTAAAAGGGCCTCCCATAGTCATCATTTCATTTATTCTTCACAGTATCTGCTAGGAAAATATAATATTCCTTGGTTTATAGCTGAGCAAAAAGAGTCTGGGTGATAAAGTGAGAAATTATTTCCTTTTTTAAAATAAGATTTTATTTATTGGGAGAGTGAGACAGAGCATGAGCAAGGGGCGGAGCAGAGGGAGAGGGAGAAGCAGACTCCCTGATGTGCAAAGAGCCGATGTGGGGCTCGATCTCATGACCCTGGGATCATGACCTGAGTCAAAGGCAGATGCTTTACCTGACTGAATCACCCAGGCGCCCCAAATTAATTTGATAATACATTCACTGTAATGCTGAGAAAAGGCATTTCCATAGGAGGCACTGATTTTTGAAATTGTTAAAATTTCCCCTCCTGATATAAATGAAAAATAGATTTCAGTAGTGCCAAAAGGAATATATAAATAAATAAATCGTGAGAATGAATATATATGTATGATGTGTTTGTATATCCTAATCAACACTTGCATTGTCATACTGTTTTTTGCAAGCAAAGAACAAAATTCTATCTTTTGTCCCAATGTTGTAGAAGATAATTTTGACAAGCACAAGATTTGACAATAGTAAGTGTAAACTCTTTCATCCTTCTCTATCTCCTTAATCATTCCCGTCATGCCTAACCCAAGCTATTCATTTCTCTCTTATATTTAATCTTATTCTCAGGCAAGGACTCAGCTCATTTCGCCTTCTGATGTTGTAAGAAGGAAAGGGGCTGACTCTCATTCGGGTTTGTTCTTCTTACTAAGAAACCTCTGTGCCTTTCTGTCCTTGACTTTCTGTTCGAACATCTTTCTGCACCCTCATATCCACTGTAACTTCTGGGGATAAGGATGATGTAAAACATCTTCTTTAACAGAAAGGAGGTATTTGTCACTCCATTCATGCATTCATTTAATTTGGCAAAGGTTTACTGAGCAGTATTGGGTACCCGGCATTGTACTCCCCATAGAGAGCGAGCCTAAACAAGAGATGGAAATATCTACCCTACGGAGCTTCATTTGGGGGGTGGGCAAGAAACAAGGAAATTCAGTAAAATGCATAGGAAATTAGATCAGTGAAAAGGAGAAAAATAAATCAGGGGAGAGTTAAATAATGTGAGCTTACATTTTGCATAGGTTATCCTGAAAAGGTCTCACTAAAAATGTGAAATTTCAGTCAAGACCCAAAGGAAATATGAGTATAAGCCAAAGGATAACTGGAGGAAAGGATTCAAAAACTTTTTGTATTCCTTAAATATTTATTGCATGCTTGCTTACTATTATATATGAGGAATATTATGGGAAACCATCTAGACAGATCTTGTCTCCCTTGAACTTGAAATTGAGATTTTAATACAGTAGAAATAAGTCTCGTCTTTCAAATCCGGTGGTTGATTTCGTCAACCTCCAATTAATAGTCCTGTTTGGCTTTAGAAATGCCTAAGAGGTGTATTTAAAAAGAAAACTAAAATTAGAATTAAGTGAAGAAGGATTTAACTGGTTTAACTAGAGATTATGCTTCAAAACCAAAGTCAAAATACTTTAGTGAGGTGGTGAGGTGGGGTGGGGCAGGAAAAAAACACACACAACAAATGCTGACCAGGGAGTCCGTGGCCTTGATTACTAACACCAGCTCTAACTGTAGCCAGGTGTGCTATGAAAATGCTGACTGGTCATTTCAGGAGGTGGTACTAGTTGGCGATCAGTTAAAAAAAAAATCTAGGAGAGTATGATTTTGAAGGGAAGGATACAGAATAGAAAATATGTCACTCTTTGCATTTAAAAAAGACTTTTTAAAATTTAACTACAACTGACATAACATTAGTTTTAGGTTACAATGTAATGATTTAATACTTGGAGATATTTTGAAATGATCATCACACTGTGTCTAGTTACCATCCATCATCATACATAGTTATAATTTTTTTTTCTTGTGATGAGAACGTTTAAGACCTACTTCGTTGACAACTTCCAAATACGCAATACAGGGTTATTAGTTATAGTCACCATGCTGTACATTACATCCGCAGGACTTATTTATTTTATGACTGGGAGTTTGTACATGTTGACCCCCTTCACCCATTTCAAGCCCCCTCCCCCCAATAAAAAAATTGTTTAATCCTGCATCATTATTAGGAAAGCTTGTCGCCAGGATACAAGTTCAATCAGGGTCTATTACAATGTACAATTCAGTACCACAGCACCTAGAACCATTACCATAATTTACTTTTGTCAAAATTTCCTTCTGCCTTAGAAGTATTGTGGGTCCTTCCTATATGGGAAACACTCCACTTTTCCTGTTCCCGACCTCCGTGAATTTGCTCAGTGTGGCCGGGGTGAAGTTGGCCGGGTGGTTACTGGAGACTTAGCAGGAAGCACCTGGCTGCTGTGTATCTCAGCGAAAGTAAGAATCAGGAAGCTTAATGTTAACTCTTGTAACTCTTGTCTGGTTTACAGGAAATCTCTTAAAACCTTTCCTTTGCTCCTTATGAAATGAAATTTTACCTTTGCAGGACCAGCTTCCTACACTCAGTGGATGGGAAGTAAAATGTATCATCATTTTTCCAACAAATACAAGGGAAATAACTAGCATCCAGTTTAAGTGACGCTTTCTAAGGTCACACAATCAAAAGCAAAGCTTGTATTTTTGCATTTTTATTTGGGACAAACTTTATTCCAAGCAGGGACATGAGGAGTAAACAAGATAGAACCCTGCCCTGGTCCACTGCAAGTCGGGCAGGCAGGGATGGCTCTGTGCTCGCTGAAGCTTCCAGAGCCCCGGGTCTCAGCCCCACTCGGTCTCAGGCCTCTTCCTGCCTTGTCCACTCCACCTGGGTTTCCTTCGCTGGTTCCTCATGCTTCCAATCTTTAAACATGGGAGTGTTCTCAATCCGCAGACCTTTTTCTTTTCTCCTGTCATGAATTCCCTGACTTAATGCTCTTCCCCAAATCTTTAAATCCCATTTGTATATTGTCAACACCAAGTCCTGACCCCTGTCCTGAACCTCAGGGTTACACTTCCGTGTCAGTGCTCAATAGGCACGTTCATCTTACCAGGATCCAAACCAGATTCCCGATTTTAACTCCCAACACTTGACACTGCCCGTCTTCCCATCCCCATTTCAGGAACTCAGACTCTGTTCTTCCATTTGCCCTGGGGGAAAAACATTGTAATCATCCTTGACTTCATTCTGTATCTCGCATCCACTTCTATTCAGCAACTGCTATTCTCTCTAATGTCACAATATATCTACATTCTAGTGGCTTCTCTTAACTTCCTTAACCTCATCATCAAGCCACCTTCCTCTCTCCTAGAGGATTATTTCAATAAGGCAAAACTTTTACTTTAATCATGTCTCCTGACTTTCAATGCAGACCTCATTTTAAGCAACAAGATGAGTGGGGAAAATATCTGGAATCAATACATTAGATTCTTCGAGAGAGGTAGCACTCACAGGGAGAGTCTTAGAACACATTCTCACCATGTAATGCATATTCTTATCTTTTTTAAAAAAGACTTCTTTGAGATCCCAAAGGAGTTGCAACATAATAAGAGACGTTTTTTTGTGTTTTTTTTTTTGTAGAGAGAAAAATCACTATTTTAAATCCATGAATGCTTATGTAAGTGATGTCAGAAGTCAGGACACAGGGAGGATTGTTCAGGACTTTGTGTTCCCAGGAATTCATTTAAAGTAAACTCTGTTGGGGAGCAAAATGTAGGAAAACAAAGAGGAAAGTAGGAATAGAGGAAATCCTCAGCTCTGCCATGCATCCATAAGTCAGAGAAGATTCCAGGCAGCTGAAGCATTTGGGGAATTCAGCTGCCTGGGATTATGGGCATTAAAATCCCCTTCTCTCAATCACCTCCACCCCCACATAAGCACAGAAAATTTAACAGTAAAGATGTTTGTAGCAGATGTGTAAATGTCTAACCATTAGAAGAGAAAGTGGAGAAATAGGAGTCTACATTTTTTGTCTTTGTCTTTTTTTTTTTTTTTTGCTTCTTAGTTGCCCTCTAAATTTAGTTCTTTTAATGGAAATGAAAAAAAAAATCATCTAAATATTCAGATGCATAAGCTCTATAGATTTAAGCCACTTTAGGAATTAAAGGTTTTTCTATAACTCTGACTGTATTCCTATGACAAATACTTCTCCATTCGGAATTTTAAATCCTTTAACAACTTCGTCATTCCTCCTCACTCCATTACCCCAGAGTTGTATAATGATGCTGGAGTAGATCAGAAGGGCGTTTGTGAAGATGTCTAATTCAGCTGGGCTTTCACGTACCAGTTGAGATGGAGAAATAGTAGGATGGTAAAAATAGACGCCAGCAGTGGAGTGAAGTGCAGGGTATGTGACTGGAGATACTCTGTTGAGCAAATGGAATACTGAAAAACTCCACATCTATTAGTGTACTTTGTACTTGTCAGATCTGTTTTCTTTTTTGCAAGTCCCGTGAATGCAGTCATTTTTAAAGATGGCAGTAGTAGATGGAGGAAAAAATCTATATCCTGTCTCTGATTCCCTTGTTTTTGCAATTCTGATAGGAGACTGCTCCTTTGAAGATATTAAAGTCTTATTGGGATATCCAAAGGAATGATGCAAGAAAATTAGTGTTTGTTAAATTTCTACTATGTGCCATTCTCGGTATTCAACTGTTTCTATTATCACTGCCTAATTTAATTGTCATACAATTGTGTGAGGTAAATCTTAAAACTCTGATGTCAAATTTGAGAAAACTGAGGCTCTACAAATTTAGTCTTAGAGCTTGTAAGTGGTAGGTAACATGGTTTTCCTCCAAAACACTGCTCATCAAGGAAGACCGGAAATGTTGGGGTAGCAGGAAAATTACAAGACCCCACTTTCCATCTCACTCTTAAACGAAAATCTCAAGGATTTTTCCTTTGATAGTTTTCAAAGTCAAGTTTGCAGAACTAAAACATAAGTCTAAGGTTGGAGAGGATGAAGAATGTCCCTGATATATTTATCTATTACATTTACACACACACACATTTGCTAAGCCACGTAGTATTTTTCTTTTCATATAAGCTGTATCACTCCTCTCTTTTCTGGTTCAAGACTGTAGTAGAACAATGAATTACTGGATTTAGGTCCATTAACCTTGTAAAACTCTAAATTAGTTTGTGCTTTACCTCCTTCCCTTTTCCCCCCCAGGCTTTTCCATCATGTAAGTAGAGGACTGAATGGTATATAGTCTTTCTCCCGCATCCCAGTTTTTGATTGATCATTTCTTGTTATAGTTATCCATTCCTGATGATCTGCCAGTTCGCATAGAAGTTGTTAGTGGACAGATATAATTTGCTGTCTTTGTATTGATTCAGTCAGTGATAACGTCTGTAGAGTACTCATCAGCTGGAAGTATCTAGAAGGTTGATGACAGGGAATGGGGGTGTGGTATTCTCCTGGTGTCAACAATTCTGGTTTACACCTCTGCAGCTACAATGCTACCCTCTAGTGGCACATAGAGGTGTGCCCCAGGGTATATCAAAATAATTTTGGCAATTCTAGTGGGGAAATGTCTGAAAACAAAATGAGAAAAAACACTCCTTTGACGTCCTTGCCATTATTTCATAAGAAAAAAAATATATCTGTGTGTGTCTCAAGAATAAATATGTATCTGTCATTAGTCTGCTATATAATTTTCCAGCATCACTTGGGATTATTTTGGCCAGTGTAGAGAATAATCATTAAAAACAAAACAAAACAAACAAAATTTGGATTATTGGAACTTAAGTTGCCTAAATCTTGGCTAGATATCATGTTTTTGGAATTGAAGAACATATTCTTTTCAGTGCATTTATATTTAATTGAATATGGAAATGTGAAAAATATGAACTTTTAACTGTCTTAAATAGCAGCCCATATTTGAAACATTTCTCAATGTGAGTGACAAGCAATTAAATCTACTTTGCATAAACTTGAATGTGAAGTGGAAACCAACTGATCCTTTGAAGATGGAAAAGAAAGAAAAATGAGTTATTTAATTTTGGTGCTACATGCTGTGGTTCTTAGGAGCAGGGAAGACAATTGATGGGAAATCAGGAGAACATAAATGTTCACTTTTGCAATGCTATTACTATTATCTAAATGCTAATCTAAAAAAAAAGAAAGATTATTAGAAAAGGCAACAAGCTACCTTCTTACTGATGGTGTGGCTTACATTTGCCATTACAGATCAACAACAGTGAGCCTGGTTGTTCTGGTGTGACATGATGTCTTTTATATAAATGCTGTATCTCCATGGAATGTAATATCACAGTACTGTGAACTTTGTATTTGTTATAGCCTGACACAGAAAAATAACCAGTGGAATCAATTTTTCCTCTCTATAGGTATTAAGATGTTGTAGGCTTAGCAAAGATTTGTTTTATTGGCTTCACATCTCTAGGCCCCTTCCTTAATAATGATGACCTGATTGACCAAAAGTTCATGCCAAATGTCTGTTTCTTGTATCTTCTATTTCACTGTAAAACTTTCACCTTTGAGTCCATGATCCTTTCAACACATTTTCTGACAAATAGGTTCCCTTGATAAGGAAGAAAGAGTTGGGTGCCAAGAAGTGTTAAGGTTACTGTAATATACTAAAGAGAGACTTTAAGTTTAAAAATCTTTATAATTTTGAAATTCTTATAGTTTCTTGACTTTAAGAAACTTGTAATAGACCAAATTATATTCCTTTTTTTTTCTGGGAAATATGTCTGGGAAATATGTTTTTAACATGAGCTTTTGATATATTTCTATATAAACGTTCCAGGTTTTATCTACAACTTATAGTTAGTGGTGATAAAGATTTCTGCCTTTAAAAAGTTGGGAGTATAGGGGCGCCTGGGTGGCACAGCAGTTGGGCATCTGCCTTCGGCTCAGGGCGTGATCCCGGTGTTATGGGATCGAGCCCCGCATCAGGCTCCTCCGCTATGAGCCTGCTTCTTCCTCTCCCACTCCCCCTGCTTGTGTTCCTCTCTCGCTGGCTGTCTCTCTGTCGAATAAATAAATAAAATCTTAAAAAAAAAAAAGTTGGGAGTATAGTTGAGATTGGAGTTGGGTTAAACGAGTAAAATAACTATGATTCAATCTGGTACGTAAGTACTATATTGGAGGCAAATATCAGGTGCCATGGTAGTTTTTAGAGCTGCCATAATAGAATATGACAAATGGGGCGGCAGAAAACAACAGCACTTTATTCTTTGACGTTTCAGGAGGCTAGAAGTCCAAAATCAAGGTATCAGCAGTATTGGTTCCTTTTGGAGGCTCTGGGGGGAAAAAGTTCCCTGCCTCTTTCCTAGATACTGGTGCTTGCTGGAAGCCTTAATATTCCTTGGCTTGTAGATAATGTCAATCACTGTGATTTCTGACTCTGTCTTCACATGGCTGCCTTGTGTCCCAGTCTCCCTCCCCTTTCTCTTGTAAAGACATGAATCTTTGGAATGAGGGCCCTCCCTGAGTCCAGTATGATTTCATGTCAAGATCTTTAACTAATTGCATCTGCAAAAACTCTATTCCCAAATAAGATCTTATTCTGAGATCCTGAGTGGGCATGAATTTGGGGGAGCCACTATCCAACCCACTATAGGTGCTATGTGTAGATAAAAGAGAGTTAACTAATTCAGTGTGGTCCGGGTGGGAATGGGAAGTTCATAAAAATTTCTTGAAGCAAAAGATAGACAAGTTTAATGGGAAAAGATGAGGTTAAGGAGATGGAGAGTAACCAGACAGTAAGTGGTCTCATTTGCCATGCTGAAGAGTGTGTACTTTATCCAGATTTCAGTGATTTTCCTCCTTTTTTTTTTCCAGCACAGTTAAAGGATCTAAGACACTCCCATTAGAAATAACAGCTGTTTCTGGAAATGATTCTTGAGTGGGGAGATCACATATTAAAAAGTGATGTGCAATTTTAGAAAGTTCTTTTGGGTGTTTCAGACATAACTCTTTCCCTTTTCTTTCTCATAGAGTATTGATAAGGAAATACCAAAGTAATTTAAACAGATCATATATATATATATGTCTTTATAGATATAGATATGATATAATATGGTTAGATTGATAGTGTTATATATTTAATAGTGCAATATGTATATATTGCATTAACTTCATTTAGGATGAAAGTAGATTACAAGGCGTTGACTAGAGGCAGAGAAACCAGTTAAAGACCATTAAAATAGTCCAGGGGCTCCTGGGTGGTACAGCTGGTTGAGGTCAGACTCTTGATTTTGGCTCAGGTCATGATCTCAGGGTTGTGAGATCAAACCCCAGGTCAGGCTCCTTGAGATTCTCTCTCTCTCTCTCTCTCTCTGCCCCTCCCCTCCCCGCTCACACATGCACTTTCTCTCTCTCATAAATAAATAAAACATTTTTAAAAGTCCATTAATGTAGTCCATATTAGTGATAATGCATGTAGCAATGATGATGGAAATATAGAGATGTGAATAGATTTAGGGGCTATATAGCAAGATTTTACAAAAAATTATACATAGGACTTATAGTGATGGTTCTCAGGTTTCTCACCTGTATAAATGCCTGGGGAATAGGCTAAGACAGGGAATTAAAAGGAAATAGAGTTTAGAGGCAGAGCTAAAGATTTTGGTTTCAGATGTGCTGAATTTTCTGAGTCTCTTAGATATCCAAGAAATGCTGGGTGGCTAGTTGAGTATGTGACTATAAAGCAAAAAAAGGAATAAACTGTGAATTTACAGCAGGTATATGGTAGTTGAAGGCATCGATGAGAATGGGATTTTATAGGAGAAAGTATGTGGATCAAGAAGATGAAAATAAATGCAAAACAAAAAGATTCCATAAAAGGAGCAGCCGATAGGCAATAATAATAATAAAAAAAATCCAAGAGGGTTAATGTTATTAAGTCAAGAAAAGAGGGAGTTTCAAGAGTGAAGGAGACAAGACTTAAAATGTGTATGGTTAAGTAATTTATACCTAGGAATCAGCAGTCACAAATTATAAATTTGTGAATTTATAAAAAGTAGTCTTTGTAAGTATGGGAGCAGAAATGATATTACAGGAGGCTGAAGAGTAAGCAACAGTGAAGAAGTTGGCAAGTTTCTCTAAATTTATAGCACATTTGATATGGTGTGTGCGTGTGTGTGTGTGTGTGTAAGTAAATATGTGTCAGGCCAGTCTTGAGCATATTTGGCATTTCGATCAATTCAGTTGTGATTTTAAGGAGAGCAGCTATATTCTAAAAGTCTGCTTTTGGAGAGTTGATAATCTCAGTAGGAATGAAAACCATGAAATTTGAATTCATTCAAGCCTTTCTTCCCCCCAATTTCAGCTGATTCAATTTATACTTATAGTACAGTCTTAACAGTATATATAAAATACACTTCAGTGAACTTTTGCATCAGTCCTTAGAAGGTGTCGGACAGGGACCTGTTGACACTATTTGCGTTCTTGTGTTACAGAAAACAGAACAAAAGTTTGCACTGTGGAGTACTGAGTGACGAGAGATTTAGAGTGGCATTGATATCTCTGAGCTACTTATAAATTTTATTTATAAATTTATTTATAATAAATTTATTTCATTATAAATAATTATTTATATAATAATTTATATTATATTATTATGTATGATATGACTACCTCCATAACTCCTACCTCCGTAACTACTTCATTCTGTCTATAAATTTATGTTAATCTGTAAAAGAACTTGAAGTTGTTCAGGGTACTCTATGATTTTTATTAGAATTTATCTAATAAATGCAGGCTGCATAATGATGCTCCAGTCTAGGTCAGCCAAAACAATACTTTGTGCAAAGAATATTTTTAATATTAGGACTTCCAATCTCTGTCTTTTGTTGTTTTGGGGCCATCAATTATCTATAACTTGGAACACGTAGCCATTTCTAACCACTCTTCACAATTTATCCTAAAGAGTACTTCCAGAATTACTGAGCAGGGGTGATGATAGATACAGAGGTTGTTTTATATTATCCTAGGCACTTTACCCCATCTGCTCTCCAGGTACCTCACATATTTCAGACTTTTCATCATAGTTATAGGTTGCCTAGTTCCCTTATGATTGGTGTTGAGGCTTTGGAAAAGAATTGTGGGTGAGTGTGGTGACAGGTGGAACAGGGGGCAGGAAACCTGCCGCGTATGTTAGTTTCTGTGGGTCACCCTGAAAGAGACCATTGAATAAGCAGAAGCTTTTAGTTGCATAACATGTAGCAAGCAGGATTGACAGGTATATGAGATTTTGTACTTGATGTAGTCATTGGAATACGTTACTAGTGTATTTTACAAAATACTGTGGAGATAGTCTACTTTCACTAGAGTGACAAAAAAAATTATCCGTGGAGATGACACTTTATCGTAAGAAAAACACTGTTTCATACAAATTTATATGCAAATATGTACTTCAAGCATATTTATTTTCATCAAGAATTTTTATTTCTAATAGGTATGTAATGAAATTCCCACATCTCTTTTGTCCTCTGCTGAAATCAGCATTAGATCAAGAAGCCTCAAGCATTGTCTCAATCTAATATATCTTAAAGTAACCTCTCTTTAATTAAATACAGGGTTTTTTGGTACAATTTTATTCAGAGGTGCAAAACATTATCTTACTCTTTCAGTTCATTTTAGCTATTTTACACATCTTGGGTACGAGTATGAGAGATGGAAAAATTGGGCCCACTGTACAGATGTTGTACAAAAAAATCATTAAATACCTGGTGTTAATTAAATGAAAGAAATGGGAGTGTGGACAACTAAGAATTAAGAAATTCTGGACGTGCTGTTAAACCTTGGCATAATGGATTTACCAATGTGAGAGGACAGATAACCCGTGACAAAAAGGTAGGCTCCTGAGCCTGGAGTCCTAAGTATGAATCATGAACCCACCTCTAAAGCGCCCAGGAGCTCTCAACTTGAGTTTTCTGGTCTGTAAAGTAAGGATCATAATAACTATATTGCAGGATGCTACTGGATTAAATTGGATAAATTATATTAAGTATTTAGAGAAGTCCCTTGTACATGTTTAATACCAAAACAATTTGAATGTCATTATAAGTAGTATTATTCCTGAAAGATAGAAGATGGTATATCTTTCAAACATTCATACACTGTGCACTGCTCAGTATACGTAATGTACGTGCTGTATGCTAGATAACTATGCTTTTCTGAGACTTGAGGTTAG
This sequence comes from Ursus maritimus, assembly GCF_017311325.1. Lineage (NCBI taxonomy): Eukaryota > Metazoa > Chordata > Mammalia > Carnivora > Ursidae > Ursus > Ursus maritimus. The sequence goes on along the minus strand of NW_024425563.1, from coordinate 60,055,451 downwards.
AATATTTCTAGGCTAGACTTCTTCTCTGGTCTCCAGATCAATATATCCATCTACCTGACAAGCTCTTTCTTGGATGTCATAATTAAAAAGCCCCTATATTTAATTAGCAGTTTTCCTTCAAATTTCCACTCCTACACCACTACTGTAAATATTTTTCACTTAGACCAACACATGTGTAGATGATCCTAACCTCCTTAGTTTTCACCCATTAGTAACTGCATAACTGTTAACTTTTCGTTTGTGTCTGCTATCCCTATCATGCCTGACTCTGCCTCAATTCAGCACCATCCACTCTCCTTCTTGCCCTTTCTTCCTCCCTACTGATCCACGAATGGATTAGGGTTGAGGAAGACCAGCTTGGCTGGCTCACGATATTTCTTGGGAAGTCCCTTATATATATTAGTTCCACCGAGAAGCCCAAGCCCCGAAAATACTTAATTTTTATATTTTTAAAATCACATATGAAGGTTTGTTCATCATCACCGTAATGATATAAAATATCTCCATCACTCAATGATTTAGCATATTGATCTTACATAACCACACCACCTCTCCCTACCTACTACCTCCGGTATCCTTTCCTAACTCTTATAACCACTAATCTGTTTGTTATTTTTAAAAATCAGTCACTTCAAAACTGTTATGTAAAAAAGTATCTGACCTTTTAGGATAGGCTTTTTTTCACTCCGCATAAATTACTTGAAGAGTTGTCCATGTTGGTATGTATATCGATAGTTTCTTTTTTATAGCTCTTTTAGTTCCCTCGAGAAGCTCAGGCCCTGGAACTACTTTATTTCTATGTGTTTTTTTATTTGATTATAGTTGACACATGATATTACATTAGTTCCAGGTGTACAACTTAGTGATTTGACAAGTTTATACATTATGGTGTTTTCACAAGTGTAGCTACCATCTGTCCCCTTACATCCCTATAAATGATATCATTCACTGCATTCCTTATGCCCTGCCTTTTATTCCCATGACTTACTCATTACATAATGGAAGCCTATATTTCCCACTCCTCTTCACCCATTTTGTCCAACCCCCCATGCCTCCCCTATTTCTATGTACTTTTAAGATCAATTTTATTGAGGCACAATGTAATACAATAAAACACACTAATTTTAAGTGTGCTGTTCAGTAAGTTTTGACAACTCTATATATCCATGTAACTACTATCACAGTGATGATAGAGAAAATATGCATTATCCCCAAAGGTCACTTGCACCACTTTTGCTTAACATGATTTTGGAATTATAAACATTAGAATACCATATTATATATTTGAAAAATTTGAATTTTAATATCATTGCAATTGAGACCGATTACAAGATTTAGAGATTTTTGGAGGATTTAACAAATGAAGATTATATATCTCTCCGAAGAATACCTCATTTGATATTTATGAAGGGGAATAAAATAGTTTAGTGTTTTTAAAGAAGTTGTTTTATGATTCCCAGATATTGCTATTTGAGGGATTTTTATTGCTTGCTTATTGTTTTGGCTTTGTGATAGGAAGATACGCATTTAGAAGATACATATTTAGAAGAGGTTATTTATAATTATACCTGTTTTTTCATAACAGGAAAGAGAAGGCAAGCCATATTTTCTATGAATTATTGACCATGTAGCACAGTAGTTTTGATTATTTTACTTTCCAGTTTGAGTTTTGTAAGTATTTAATATATTTTTCACATCTCATAATCTTTTTTACTCATTTTGTTAAACTTTTTTATTATAAAGGCATTATATCATAATAGCAAGTTTAGAAATCCATAGGAGGAAAATGTAATGCCATCATCCTACTGTTATCAATACATATAATTTTATATTCTTTCCCAGTCTTTTTTTTTATTATGAAAATACAATATTCAAAAGGAAATTCTAAATTTAACTGCCTCCCTTTTATTGCTTGCTAATTACAAAAAAGCACAAAAAAGCTGAATTAATATTCTCTTCCTAGACATATTTGCTTATTACAGTCTCAAAGATGAAGTTCACACATGCACATACACAGTAACCTGTGCCTACATATACACAACACCTGGCCCTCTGGATTTGACTACCTGGGTCCAAATTCTGACATTGACATTTTCCTTTGACATTGGGTCAGTTATCTAAAAAACTCTAAGATTTAGTCTTAGAGTCTTCAAATTCAGTATCTTCTCTCAATATCTGATACAAGTACACAAGAATATAGATTATTTGAACAACACTATCAACAAACTTGATTACTGTGTTTAAAGAACACATCACCAACAGCAGAATATCCATTCCTTTCAAAATCTTATGGAGTATGTACTAAGAAGACATTTTTGGCCATTAGGTAAGACTCAATACATATAAAAGGATTCCAGTCAGTTACAGTATTTTCTCTGACTACAGTAAAATTAAATAAAAAATCAATAACAAAAAAGTATCAGGGAAAATATTCAAATAATTTTAAACTAACACTTTTAGATAATTCATGAGTCAAAGAGGGAAACAAAAGAGAAAATAGAAAGTATGTTGAGCTGAATGAAAATGAAAAAACAGAACATCAAAATTATTGAGAAGCCACTAAAACTGTACTTAAGAGGTCATTTATTTTAAATGAATGACCTCAGTTTCTACCATAAACAATTATGAAAAAGAAATTAAACCCCAAGTAATAAGAAAAAAGGAGATAATATGAAACAAATCATAGATCAGTAAAATAGAAAACAGAAAAACAATAAGGATATTCAACAAAATTGATAAACCTCTAGCCATATAAATTAAGAAAAAAGAAAGAAGTCACAAATTACCAATATGAGGCAGAAGAATAGTGGCATCACTATGGATTCTAGAAATTAATGCATATATAATATGGGGATATCATAAACAACTGTATGGCAGTGAAATCACAATTTAAGGAAAATGATCAAATTCCTTGGAGATACAAACTATTAAAGCTCAATCAAGAAGAAACAGATAACCTAAATAGTCATATATCCAGTAAAGAAACTGAATTTGAAGTTTAAACTTTCACATAAATAAACTTCAGGGCCACATGACTAGGGTAGTAAATTCTACCAAACATATATGGTAAAACAATAAACATTTTCATTAACTCTTATAAAAATAGAAGAATAAGAAGTAATTCTGAGCTCATTTTATGAGACCAGCATTACCTTAATACCAAAACCACACAAAGACGTTAGAAGATAGAAGAATTACAGACTAATGAACGTAAGTGCAAAAGTTTGTAACAAAGTTTCAGCAAATAAAATCCAACAATGTATGAAAGTATACTACACTATTAACAGATGAAGTTTATCTGATAATGCAAGGTTGGTGTAATATTTGTAAATTAATCAATGTAATCAACCATATTAAAGTACTAAAAAAGTAAAATGATTAACACACATAAAAAGCATTTGGAAAAAATCAAAGATTCATGATAATAAGAACTCTAAGTAAAGTAGGATTAGAAGTTAAATTCCTCAATCTGATAAAAAGTGTCCATGACAAACCTATAGCTGACATCATACTAATGTGAAAGGTAGAATGTTCTCCCTATGAAATCAGAAACAAGAAAACAATATCTATCTTCACCATTACTATTTAGCATTACACTGGTGGTTCTTGCCGATGTATTCAAATTAGAAAGGCAGAAGTAAAAATCTTTGCTTATAAGCAATACGTCTTACATGTAGAAAATTTGATAAAATTTTAGGATGCTTTAGGATTGCATTAGGATGCATACAAAAGTTTAGTAAGTTTGCAGATTACAAGATCAATGTACAAAAATTGAATTTCTATTCCTAGCAGTGAACTAGACCTTGAAATTTTAGAAAATATCATCCCATCAAAAAGGTGAAAAACTTAGAGATAAATCTGTCAAAAGTGTAAAATACCCATACACAGATAACTCTAAGACATTGTTGGCAGAGATTAAAGACATAAACAAATAGAGATACATCACACATATGGATTGAAGGACTCAATATAGTTAAGATGTCACTTCATTCCAAACTGAGCTACAGGTTCAATGCAACCCTAATTAAAATCCACGATTTTTATTTTCTTGTAGAAATTGACAGACTTTAAAGTTCATGCAGAAATACAAAGGACATCAAGCAAACAAAAAAGCTTTGAAAAAGAATTAAAAAGTTAAAAACTACATGAATTCAAGGTTTATTATTAAGTTACAGATATCAAGACTCTAGACTAGAGTAAAGTTAACCAAATGGATCAGTGGAATGTAATAGAGACTCCAGAAATAGTTTCACACTTATCTAGACTACCGATTTTTGACAGAAGTGCAAAGGCAGTTCAGTGAAGAAAGGAGATTTGTATTAATAAATGATGTTGAGGCATTGGATATCCAAATGCCAACAAAGTAACCTGAATCTGTACCTCATGTCATATGTGAAAATTAATTCAACATGGATCATAAACCTAAACGCAAAAGCGAAAGCTATAAAACTTGTAGAAGATAACATTTGAACGAAATCTTCATGATCTTTGTTTAGAGAACTTTTAGATAGGACTTTGATAGCATAATTCACAAAGAGCGAACTTTCGAATTGTAGTTTTCAAAATTAAAAACTTCTGCTTGTCCAAAGATACTCTCAAAAGACAGAAGAGACAGATTATGAGAAAATATTTGCAGTGTACCTATAGGATGGAGGTATCCGGAATACGTGGAGACCTCAGAAAACTTAATGGTAAGGAAAGAGATGACTCACATGATTGAAAAAGAGAAAAATTTTTGAATATTTTATTTTAAAAAAGACATACAGATGGCAAATGACCACACTGAAAGATGCTCAACATCACTAATCATTTGGGAAATGGAAATTAAGGCCACACTGAGATAGTAGTAAGCATTTATTAGAAGAGAGAAAATTAAAAAGACTGACCATAACAAGTGTTGGCAAGGATGTGGCAGAATGGAAACTTTCACATGTTCCTTGTGGAAATGTATACGTGACCACTTTGGAAAACAATCTGGCAGCTTCTTAAGATGTTATTTATACACATACACACATACCATATGGTTGATCTATTCCTTAGGTATTTATACAAGAGAAACAAAAGCATATATTGATAAGAAATTTGTAGGTGGTTGTTGGTAGCATTTTTGTTTATAATAGCCAAGAACCTGAAACAATCCATATGTTTATGGTGGGATGAATAGATAAACAAATTGGAACTTCCATACAGTGGAATACTGCTCAGCAGTTACAAGGAACGTTTCATGTTACAACATGGATAGATGTCAATTGAGAAAAAGGAGAGAAAGGAGCCAGACAAAATGACTAATACTGTATTTATGTGCATTTCTGTAAAATACTTGAAAACATGAACTAATTTTTAATGACAGAAAAAAGATGAGTCATATGTGGAGACAGGTTTGGGTGTAGATGGACAAAAGGACTTAAAAAGGGGCATGAGGCAACTATTAAGGTAATGAATATATTCACTATCTTAATTGTGATAATGGTTTCATGAATATATATATGTGCTAAATATTATCAGATTGTATGCTTTTAACATATAATTTATTTTATGTCAGTTATACTTAAACAGACCTGTTAAAAATAACCAAAAAAAGAACATTGAGAACTTCAGATTTCTTGATTCTCCAAAATGAATTGAACAGTTTTTGAAAAAAATACTGAATAAATGATTCTAGTCTCCATCCTGGGCCAAAAGACAATGCCAGAAAATGATGAGTGTTCATCAATTTTGTGAATTTGTCTAGGGTGTATTTTACGCTTAGAGGTATATGTGAACATCTCTGAAGAAATATTCTAACCTGTGCTGAGAATAATAAAATGCGTGTCCTAATTCTTCCAATAAAATATCATTAAAATATCACATCAGGTGATAGAAGATATACTCAAACAGCTGAGACATTAAGACCCCCAGTTCCCTACTTTTTAAAAAATTCATTTAGTATTAGCTAAAACAGTAAACAAGAAGATAAAATAATTTTAATAACAATCAAAGTAAACCCTTCCCAGGTGTGCTCTAAAGTCTTAGAAATTATCTTATTCTCCTTTACAGTCTATATTGTATTCTTCAGTAATAAATGTCATTGATTTTGAGGATGATGACAAAGGGTATGATGTAATGGCGAAGTCCCAGATTAGGGGTTTGTCAATGCAAACTATGTTGGCAAAGTTATTTGAAGGCCTTTCTGAGTTTCATTTCTTCATCTACAAAATAAAATGGTTAATCATGACTGAAAGACCATGAATTTTCAAATGCAGATATCCAAACTAAGTTGTGTTTTCAAATACTAAAATCACCCTCGGCTCAGTGTGTGCGTTTGCGTATGCTTATTTTAGTTGGACCATAACGATGGGGATGAAAGTAGACCCCCCAGTCCAACTGCTGGCAGTAAGCTTGAAGCTGCCGTGCTGACTGTAGACATTTCCTGTCTTTATTTAGTGCTCAAAACATTCATACTTTATAGCTCCATTCTATATGGGAAAAACTAACGTTGTACGTTGTTTTTTATTCAATATCAAAGTTGAATAATTTTGTTTATGAGAACAGCAGTAACTCCCGTGTATTTAATGGTTCGTAATCATTAGCACATTGTAAAAACACTAAAGGAGGTGACAGAGTCAGAGCATATTACTTTCATTTTCAAAATAATATTTCCTATATATTTTCCTTCCTGAAAAGGCAATCATATTTTTAAAAAAGTAAACTGTTTTCAGTAGCTGAAGGATCATCTGTAGGTTTGTTCGTCTTTAAAAAGCTGAACCCATCAGAAAGCAACTCAGCTCAGCGTGGGACAGCATCCCGTGCTGTGACCTGGATCAAGAATAATAGCCTTTGAATAACTACCTCTGATTTGTTCAAGTGATTTCTCAAACAGAGAATTTTGGAAATGCCGTGAAGCAGTTTTCTTTGTGTTGAGCTCCAGTCTGAGGGATGACAGTCCTTGGGCTTACAGAAGATGTAGCTTACGGCCTTCTTATTCCCACCTTACGTTCTTTAATTTCTAGTTTGGTGATTAATACAATAATTAATTTGCTCTTCCAAACAATCTTTAATTACTACACAATCGCTTTGATGTTTTAGAAATTTAAAACTGCTCACACTGTGTTTCATGATGATAGGACTCCTTCATTTGGGAAATATGATTGAAAATGTCTTAAGTAGCACTCAAGCCAGCATAAACACATTTTCAAGCCTCTTAACGAAAGTAGTCAGACATTCTGAATTATATGCTCTCTGTTCTTCATATTTGCAAAACACTATTATCAGGCAGAATATTTTAAAGGCTCAGAGCTTATTTCTCAGTAGCTAGCCGATGGCCAGTTAAGAAGACAAGCCTTTCTTTGGAATGTGCGGAGTTTGAGCCGCGTGGGTCTACCGAGAATCCTCTCCTGCACTTGTATAACGTCTACTTTTTGTGTGTCAGGTTTCTTTCACTTCAACATTATGTTCATAAGATTTATTCATATTATCATCCTTGGTTGTAAATCCTTTGTCCTCATCGTTCTAGCATTCTGTTGCATGAGCAGATCATCATTTATTGACCCATTCTCCTGTTAATGAGTATTTGGCTAGTTTCCGGGTTTATTGTTATTATTATTAGGCATCATGCAGCTATGAACTTTCTAGTACAGAGTTTTTTGGTGACAATATGCACATATTTCCATTGGAAGTATGCCTAAGAGTGAAATTGCTGGATCATAGCATAATGCATATGTTAATAAGGCTACATAAATACTTCCAAAATATTTTCCAAAGCGTCTGCATTGTTTATACCGGCACAAGCAGTGGATGAGTCTTGACTATTGCATAGCCTTGCCAACATTCAGTGTCATCCGTCTCTCCCTTTAGCCATCCTTGCGGGGGTATAATAGTATTTCATTGTGGTTTTAACTGTATTTTATAACAAGGTTGGGCATCTTTTCATAGCTTACTGACCATTTGGGCATCATCGTTTGGAAAGTGATCATTCAAGTTTTTTGCCAAATTTTCTGTTAATTTTTTTCTAGTGGTTTGTAGGACTTTTTTTTTTACACATCCTAGATTTTTTCTTTTTAAAAGCAGTTATATGTATTGCAAATAGCCTCTCAGGCTGTGGGTTTTTTCTCTGACTCTCTGAATGGTATTGCTTAATAAAATAAAGTTTTCAGGGTGCCTGGGTGGCTCAGTCAGTGAAGCGTCTCCCTTTGGCTCAGATCATGATCTCATGGGGTCCTGGGATTGAGCCCCACAACGTCAGGCTCCCTCCTCAGTGAGGAATCTGCTTCTCTCTCACCTTCTGCCCTCTCCACTGTTGATGCTGTCTCTCATGTGTGCGCGCACGCTCTCTCAAGTAAAATGTTAAAAAAAATAAAAATCAATTTTTGACTTTGATACGGTCCAATATTTCAAAATGTTTTTATGATTAGCATTTTTTATATCTTACTTTAAGAAATGTTTGTTTAGGGGCACTTGGGTAGCGCAGTCGTTAAGCGTCTGCCTTCGGCTCAGGGCGTGATCCCAGCGTTCTGGAATCGAGTCCCACATGGGGCTTCTCCGCTGGGAGCCTGCTTCTTCCTCTCCCACTCCCCTGCTGTGTTCCCTCTCTCGCTGGCTGTATCTCTGTCACATAAATAAATAAAAAATCTTTAAAAAAAAAAAAATGTTTGTTTAGTCCAAGGTCACAAAAAAGTCCTCCTATGCGTTTATCTGAAAGCTTTATTTTTGACCTTTTACATTTAAATCTGCAGTCCGTTAAGAGTTGATTTTTGTATCTGGTGGGAGATAGAGATCAAGGTTCATTTTTTTTTCTATGTCATTATCTTTTGAATCGGCATTGTTTACTGTAAATATTATCCTTAGTGGAGAGTAGCAATTATTATAACTCAGGCAACTGAGTATGTGCTGTCTGATTGTGAACTTTCTGTCTTGTTGCATTGGTGAATTTGTCTATTCTTGTACTAATACCATATTGTATTATTTATATAGCTTTATAATTTGCCTTGATTCTTTTATGCTAGCCCTCCATTTTACCCTTCAGATTTTCCTTGTGTTACATTACATATAGACAGTAATTTGGGGTCAATTTGCAACCTTATTATTTTGAGTTTGTACCTTCCTTCTGGGAATAAGATCTGTCCTTCTGTTTAACTCTTAATTTTCTCCCTGAAAATGTCTGTTTATACAACTTTTTTAAAGATTCATTTATTTAGTTTCTTACATTTATGTTACTGTAAACACTACTTAAATTTTATTTTTTGTTGCAGGTGTATATCGGAATTCAATTAATTTTTTTATGCATATTGACTGATCATACCAAATTTACTTATTAATTCTAATAGCTTATAGATTCTTTGGAAGGGCTATGAATACAATTATGGCACGTGCAAGTAATGACAGCTTTATTTTACCTTTCCAATCTTTATGTCATTATTTCTTTACCTGAGCACTATTGCTGGGAACTCCAGCACAATATGGAATAGAAGTGGCCTTATCATCAGGCATTCTTGTTTTGTTGCTAATCTCTGAGGAAATGTTTTAAAATTTAATCATCGTATATTAATTATACATGCTGCAGGGATTTTTCTAGATTATGAGATTAAGAAAGCTCTCTTCTGTTTCTAGTTTATTAAAGTTTTTTTTTTACCGTAAATATTAAATTTTATCAAGAGCTTTTTCTTTATCCAAGAGATATTCGTGTAGTCTACTTTTTCTGTTAATGAGGTTAATTATATTGATATATTTCCAAATCTTAAATCATTCTTGCAGGTCTGAGTAAAATATTGTGGCGGATTATCATTTTATATATTACTGTATCTGATTTGCTAATATTCTGTTAAGTATTTTTGCATCTGTATTTTGAGAGATACTCATTTGTAGCTTGAGGTCTTTGAAAGTATTAGAATAAAAGGAGTTACAGTGTTGTTCTTAATATTCTCTGTATGAGTTTATGCAAAACTGTCTTTATTTTTCAAATGTTTGGAAGAAATTCACATATGAAGCCATTTTAGATCTGACATTCTTTTTTTTTTTTTTTCTTCCCTCAATATCTTCCGTCAGCTTTGGTAAATTTTGTTCTTCAAAGAATTTGTCTATTTTATGCAACCAGTTCATATTATTTTCAGAAAAGGCCAACAGGTTAATGATAAAAATAATGAAGCTTTGGAAATACATTCAAGTGGAGAACACCTTTTTGAACTTAGGTGACTGTTCAAATATTTTTTTTATAATCAAGTTTACAAATAGATTTGTTCTCCAGATCTACCATCAGTGGATGGTGTGTTCAGATTGTCAGAATGCCTCTGTCCTGAAATCAAGTGTATTTATTCACTTTTACATAACTTTATTCCTTACTTTTTTGAAAGTTGTACTTTCTACTCCAATTACAATTAAATTGTCTTTTGTTACGTCAGCAACCTAAAATGAAGCAAGTGAAAGTCAAATAATCAGAATTTATTGTAATTTTGCATAATATTAGAAAAATACATTGAATGGATATTTTAAAGATTTATTTATTTTGGAGAGAGAGAGAGGAGCACATGCAAGTGGCAGGCAGGGCAGAGGGACAGGGAGAGAGAGACTCCTCAAGCAGTCTCCCGCTAAGGGTGAAGCTCAGCATGGGGCTCTATCCCAGGACTTTGAAATCATGTTGAGCCGAAATCAAGAGTCAGTTGCCTAACTGAGCCTCACAGGCGCCCATGAAAGGATATTTTAAACAGGAGAGAAAATTGTACATCAAACAATTATAAGATACTGAAAAATTCATGAAGGATGTTTTCAGGTTCAGATGGTAACGTTTTGGAAGTAAAATTCAGTGTACCCAAACCTATGTCTCCTTCTTTGTTTCAATATCTTATTGATGAGGATGGCAGAGGGAGTGATGTTTATGACCTTTCTATGTTCTAATGGAAATATGAAGATTAATAATACCTTGTATAAAATAGGAATTTAATGACTTTTTTGGAATTTAATGATTTTTAATAAAATACACATTTAAACAAACCATTACTGTACAAAGTAATTGATAACACATTTGTTAGAAATGAGTAGCCTTGGGATAAGAAAGTCAGAATTGGGAAAAATAATCTTTTATATTTAGATCACTTATTTCTATCTTCTTTAATGATTTTGTTATAATAAGTGTCTAGATGAAATTTGTTGACCATGAGTGACATGGATAGGTCGGGCATCAGAAAAATGGGAAAAGAAAACAATGTCAAGACATCCCTATTGAAGCAATCTTTTTTAAAAGATTTGGTTTATTACTTTGTCAGAGAGAGGGAGCACAAGCAAGGGGAGTGGCAGGCAGAGGGACAAGCAGGCTCCCTGATGAGCAAGGAACCCTATGGGGGACTTGATCCCAGGACCCTGGGATCATGACCTAAGCTGAAGGCATACGCTTACCTGACTGAGCCACCCCAGCATCCCTATTAAAGCAATTTTTAAAAATAAAATACTTCGAAGAAATAAAATATTTTTATTTTATTATATGGAACAAGTTTGTAGAAAAATACCTTGAACGTTGAAACATGTGCTTCCTAGAATGTGGCCTCAGTACTTGTAATCTGCCAAAAAGAGTAGGTGTAAGAATTCAAAATCATAAATATGAAACTGAATTCCAACACTGAAAAGTGTTGTTACTAACTATTCTGTTAGCCTAAGAGCTCATTATAAAAATATGGTAAAAAGTAATACCATTTACTAATGATATTAATGATTAATTAATCATCAGTTATTTGTTAAATAATCATTAATATGTAATGAATTTTCATGAATCTAAAAGAAAAATTCGAATACTTTAGAAAACTGGGCAAGGCACACAAATGCCACTTGACTGAGGAATACAAGGAGAGTTAGGGCATGTTTACCTAATAAAGTACTGTGCAGCCATTTAAATGATGTGAAATTATTACAAATTTAGGCAAAGTCTCAAGATATTTTAAATGAAAATGATTATTCATTTGTGTGTATATACACATACAGGTATACAAGAATAAGTACAAGGACTTGTATGTGAAGACACATACACAGACCCACATATGTGTGCACACACACATACAGTCTTTCTGAGGCTTTCTGATTGTTTCTTAAAGATAAATAGTTGGAGGTAGAATTTTTGCATCAGATCTTAGGTATATTTTAAATAACATTGATGTTTATTGCAAAATTGCCCTTCAGAAGATTTTATCTATTGACGTATCAATTTATAGATATAATTTTGAAAAAACACTAAAATATTAACACTGGTAGTCCTCTCTGCACGGATTATAGATAATTTCAATTTTGTTTTTTTATTCTTTCTGTGTTATAAATCTGTTGTGCCAAGGGCTTGGGATACAGAGGAGTTCCTTTGGCTCAGGAGGCCAGAGGTGGACTGGGTGTGGACAGATGATGCCCCAGGTGTAGACGGCAGAGTTCCTGACCTGCACATCCTACAGCTGTTTGGCTGCCATTCTCAGTTCGCCTCTAGAGTAAGCAGTAACAATGTGGAGCTGCCTTTCAGACCAAGACTGAGAATATCAATAACCCCATCCATACACGCTACTGTCATTCTACTAAGTATTTCAGCAGTGCTTTAAAAAAGAAACTTAAAAGAGACTCCCCTCCCCAGCGCCTACGTATTTATAAACAGTCCTTCGTTGAAATTTACATATAATTTGTCAATATAATGAGGTGCCATGTCTGGCATTTTCACTGTTCAAAGTAACTATTCTGTTAGTCTAAGAGCTCATGATAAGAATATGGTGGAAAGTAGTAACACTTTCTGTTTCTGACTCACCTGGTTGGCTAAATGGAACAGAAACCAGTATAAATCATGGAGGGTGATACTTGCGACTCTGGAACTTAGATGCATATAATCTTGATCAATAGAAGTAGTACATATGTTTTTTAAAAACCGTCAGATGCTTGCACATTTCCATAACATTGACATAACTGAGATGTTGTGACATTATTAGTACCACTGAATTACCAATGACCTATTTAATTGCTGAATATATGCCTCATATAGAAAGTGTGTCTCCACCTGCTTCAGTTTGATCTTTTTGAATGTTTTGCTGTGGCATATCACTAAATTAGAATAGATAAAACTAGCAATGAGAAAGCTGAGTTGGAGGTAATTTGAGGGATTTTAAAACTTGAGGGGAGCATGACAATCATGATTGATAATAAGAAAAAAAATGAAGACATTTTTTGAAAATAGTTTTGTTGAATGATTTTAGAGCAAAAATGTACCCTGTAAATAACCTCAACGTGCTAACAGCGTGGAGAAAAATTGGAGAACTTGTTGTAAGTTGCAAATGAAGATAAACAGCAATAATAAAGTCAGAGAGAATATAAAGTCATGTTTTAAATGAATGACAAGATCCTGTTTGTTTTTCACGACGTAACAGAGAGGAACACAGAGGACCAAAGCGACCCTGATTTAAATTCTGAATGCACAACTTGTACTGGGACAGGACACACACAAGGTCCCCAGGGTACCCCTGGTGTTCAGGGCGTCAGAGCCCAAAGGAAATAGAGAAGGGGCTGGGTGGATGGATCAGCATTCACAGCTGTATTTCTCTCTACTTGAATTACACTGCCAACATCAAGAGCGAGCTGAGGTCTCTGAGGAACAGCGGCTGGACCTTGGGTGGCCAGATTTCAACAGCTAAATCAAAGGAAGAGCCGGGGACAAGTAATAAAATATAAGCATTAGATTGTGGTCATCTGAGGAGTAAACATGGGTATCAGGAAACTGGGAAGCAGACAAAATCTGATCGTGAATGTGAGTTCCTACATCAAAATCCCTCTGATCCTGAGCAAACTTTTGACCTCTCTGAAACTAAATTTCTTAATTTCTTCGATATATCTCTGGAGGCTACGTGAGCAAGGAATGAACTAATGCATGGAAAGATTTCTGAAGAATATAAAATCCTACGCGGTCCTGGCAAACAGCATAACTTGGTGGCTCTTAGTCTTGGTTCTAGTTAGAGAATGAAAGGAGTTCAAGGCTAAGATTTGTCACTGACTGGCCGTGTGACCCTGTGCCTTCTGCTCTTTTGGTTATAGTGTCCTTAACTTCAAACGGCTGTGTCCGTGGTACCTATTTTCTCGGAAGTTCCAGGGATTGAGTAAAATGGCACAGCTGCAGCATCCAGTTCTGTGCCTGGAACATGGTAAACCCTGAAAAACTACTGGCTGCAGTTATAAAAATGCAAAGCCCTTCTCAGTCATTGGCATGTTCAAGCCCGGTAATTATAATCATAAATATCAGAAATGGTAACAGTGACTCTAGTCATTCGGTAAAATTGAATTATTTTCAGGAAATGTCTTTTTTTCCCCCAACCTAATTGAATTTATTTTGGTATTAATCATCATAGCAAAATAAAAGAGAACCGTGGTTTCTTAATTATGTGCCTAAGAATTCTGTAAAAACAAAGGTTAAAGTCTTTTCTTAGTTCATATTATACTCTCATTTCTTTGTTGTTAACCATCACAAGAGGCTTTTGTATTAGCTGCGGGGAAGAATCAACAAGAGGAAAAGTATATTTTTATTGGCTTCTGTTAATCAACTAGTCCTAGAAACTGAAATTTCAAAAGAAATTCAAGGCAGTTTCTCTGTTAGATTTACCAGGAAGTTTCCATAAATGCTTGCTCCTCTGATGAATGTGTGCTGGCGAGAAAGCCTAGGTTGTAAAGTCCAGTTGCCTGGGTGTGAATCCTGGCTCAACCAGTTGCTGGCTTGCGACTTCGGACAAGTTGTTAAACCTTTCTGGGCTCCAGTTTCCACAGTCTTAGAAAAACTGAATAAAAGAATGAATATTAAGTGTTTAGTGTGGTTGTTGCTGTATTTTAAAATCCCTGCACAAAAATATTGATTTGAAGGGATGCATGTACCCTATTGTTTAACGCAGCATTATCAACAATAGCCAAATTACAGAAAGAGCCCAAATGTCCATCGACTGATTAAAGGATAAAGAAGTTGTGGTATATATACACAATGGACTATTACTCAACCATAAAAGAGAATGAAATCTTGCTATTCGCAGCGATGCGGATGGAGCGAGAGTGTATTATGCTAAGCAAGATACGTCAGAGAAAGGCAAATAAATACCATATGATTTCACTCATATGTGGAATTTAAGAAACAAAACAGATGAACATAGGGGGTAAAAAAGAGAGGCAAGCCATAAAACAGACTCTTAAATATAAAGAGCTAACTCATGGTTACTGGAGTGGGGGAGGGCGGGAGGATGCGTTTAAATGGATGGTGGGTAACAAGGAGGGCACTGGTAGTGATGAGTGCCGTGTGTTGCATGGAAGTGATGAATCACTAAATTCTACACGTGAAACTAATATCCCACTGCATGGTAACTAACTGGAATTTAAATAAAAACTCGAAGGAAAAAAATAAAATCGCTGCAGGACGAGAAGTAAAAACTGATATTATTAGTTATCGTCCTGAGAGTTCCATTAGAATCCACAAAACTGACCATCGTAGAAAGTATTAGAACACATACCATCAACAGAGCTGGCCCATCCGGGACTAAGCTATTAGGAATGCATTGAGGTTTGAATCTTTCCATAAAACCTTCTGTAACTATGAAATGTTGTGATGCTTCTAAATGGAGTTGGCACTAAATTCTCACAGTGAGAATTTATTATCTATTTTATACAATTAAAATTAGCTTGGAAGTCCTCTATGTTACCTTGAAAAAAAATTCCATCAGTGAATAAAATGCTACTACATATTTAAAAGCACTCAGTATTTTTCTTTTATCAATTATATGTACAAAGAAAAGAATTTTAATGTCTAGGAAGTGAAAACTAGTAGAGGAAAGCAGGATGACAACAATTGCCCTCTCTTTTAATTTTATATTTCTTTTTCCCTTAGATCTGAGGAATAAAAATAAAGTTACTTCATTACAATTTTAATGATAAAGCCCTACATCAAAACTGCAGGACTTAGTCTCTCTTCCTAGAATCCAGACCATAGACAATATGGAATAATAGAGTGGACCCTTGAGGTTCGCGAAGAAAATATCTCAAGAAATCCTGGTATCCAGTATTTTCAAATACAACTACTGTAAAGCATCACATGTTCCTAATACAATAGAGCAGAATCTAATTAGTTATATATGCTCTTTGAAGGCTCATCATGGACTTACAGGTAATAATAATAGCTAACATGTAGGGAGCACTAACTGCAAGCCACGTACCATTTCAAGCCTTTTTTAATCCTCACGAGAATCCCATAAAGTGGGTTTTATTGTTACTTTTCTCATTTTAAAGTTGAAAAACCTGAAGTACGAAAAGGTTAAGTAATTTGCTCTAGGGGGTCACTTAGCAGTGGCAGTGACGTGTTCAACCCAGGCGGTCTGGTGCCTGAGTGCACTTAGGCACTCGGCTGTTCTCCCTCCAGTATAAACACTATTAAAGTCCTTTAGAAAGCTCTTGTCCTCCATAAGGTCCGCATGCTTGTTGATATGCAAAGTCTTGTACAAAGCCTTATTGTATTATAGATATTATGCCGTCAACCACTTACTAAAGACTGCTTCTCCCACATGATTCTAATTCATGCCTCAGCAAAGTTGCACGTTATTATAGGTCAGCGAACCATCAGGCACTTGCAAAATATTAACAACTGGTGGGATTATATTTGTGATTCTCAAGAGTCTTCCATATAAACAATGATGAATTTATAGCTAGTTAGGGTAACTATGTTTCGGTGAAAGCAAGCTATTTAACCTATTTTTAAAGGAAAAAAACTTTAAAATGTCACTGAAATTCATCAATATTTTGTAGGTTTCTCTTTTTTTTTTTTTGAGAACTATAAAGATAAATAATTGTATGCCATTCTCCCCACAACCCCTCTTTTTTTCTAATCATATTAAGGACCATGACAAAACTTGTGGACTGTAACGTCAGAACAAGGCCACTGTATGGATAGGTGAAGCTTTTGATGAGGACAGAGAACAACGTTTCTCTTTCTGTTTACTTTTTCTCTCAGGTCTATATGGTAGAGCTTGAATGTTTTTTTCTCTTTGGAACATGCTACCCATATCATACTTTAGTCAAGATTGGAATGTGACTCCTGGAAAAAGAAGGTAAAGTGTGGTCTACTTAGGACTTTCTCTTTTCTGAGTATCAGAAGAGAAGGATAAGAGTGAGGAACCAAGGTGAACAGAAACTCCATCTTAGCACAAAGGGGAAGGAGACTATATAAAGATACAGGTAAAACTCCTTTCCAGAAATAAGTAGGTTGAAGCTGGAATCTTCTGTATCTTATTTTACTAATTCTATTTCAATATGGTTTGATAAATATTTATTGAGCTTTTACTGGCTGTTAATAGAGTGAAAAAAGAGTATGCTTCTTGGTGGTGGCTGGAGTTTGCCTTGGATCAGGGCGGATAGTTCTTGATTTTAGTTCCCACCCAAAGACCATAGCATATATTTACCTATCTGTGGAAAACCTTTGCGGAAAAATAGAATTCATACTCTTTTTTGGATTTTCAGGGTTCTCCCCCCCTTTAATTACAACTATCTTCTTATTTCCTCCTTTTTATAAAAGTTCACGATCTGATCTATGATTGTTACCTTTTCTCTAAAGTTCAGGTGATATGGTGGAGTTAAAAATGTGTATTATTTACCAGAATTGCTCCTTAATTTATTTAGGAGATATATTTTGAAGAGTACTTAGAACGGGGAAGGAGAGGAAAAAGTCATGCTCAAGTGTAGAAATGGACTATAAAATAATTCTAGAGAGACCAGAAGTAAAATTTGTTCCTGAAAAGTTTAACCGAGGGAGTTGAGGTGGGCAGGAGGGCAGTGGACAGAAAGAGCCAGGCACGATGTGGGCAGGTCCTCAATTAAGGCTTGTTAAGTGACCGATCAGACTTGACTCTTTGCCACAATCCACTAAATAAGTTAGGTTGAACAAGCCCATCAGATGCTTACTATGAGTGTGTGTGTATTTATAGGTGGGTGTATAAAACAATGAAGGGACTGAAATCTATTACAGTGAATTGCTTTTACACGGAATGAATCAGAGAGAGAAAATTTATGGATAAAAGAGACTCAGACAGAAGATTATGGATATGTGAGAATTAAGAATGAATCATTTCCAGCTATATTTGCGTTGAAAAAGATTACTAATTTCCAGAGTGTGAAAGGAGTCCTTTACCATGTTGGAGTTAGTTTAAAGGTCTCTACTAACAATTTTAAAAAATCTTACCAATACAAAGTACAACCATTTTCATATTTCTAGAAAATTAAACCATTTTCATAACATTATGTAAAACAGTATGTTGTAATATAATTGATTTGAAAAAATTATTTTCTCCCTTTAGTTTTACATTCATAAAAGTTTTAATTGCAAGGCATTAGCTTTAGAATTTGTGCAGAGACTGTTACAGAAGACAAAGCTTGGTTCTGACTACGTCTTACCAGGTTCTATAAATAAACATTATGCACCATGGCCAAATAACGCCACAGAACTTCTGATATATTTAAAAACAGGGTGGGATGCAGTAGTGGGGAAAGGACTCTAAGCATTTCAGTCAGAGAAAGCATTAGAGCAAAAACCCTCAGTTTGGTCTTTTTGAAAGAGAAGTGGGCAGAAAACAGTGAGAAAGCTATTTGATGGACCAGTGGAAGAACTAACACAGCACATCGTAGACCCCATGGTTAGTAGGATTGCTTTCCTAAACTTAGTAGGAAGACACTGAGAGTATTAAGCAGAGAGTAACATGTTAAAATCTGTGTGTGTGTGTGTGTGTGCGCGCGCACACGCGTATCTTCTTTATTTACCACACTGCTCTTACTAGAAGAATGGAAAATACAAGAATTTTTTTCATTAGAAAAAGTGCATTAATAATTTGTTTTGTTTTATATCTCCTAAACTCTTCCACATGCAGTATTTTATATGACCCCACAAACCTGTTGCAAGTTACACATATGTCAGAAATATGAGCTCTAGTCCACAGATAAGGAAGCTAGGTCAGAGAAGGTGAGTGAATGATCCATGATCACTTGGTTAGAATGAAGACTAGAATTTATAAATCCTGAATATCTATTATACCCAACTGTTCGCTCTCATGCTTCACTATGTGCCCATTGATCCACTCTACATGGGGTATTATATAAGATTGAAAACTTTCGAATACTTTTTTAATAGTTCTTTAAAATACCTCAAAAGAACTAAATTCTTCAGTCTTTGCTTGGTTAAGTGTCAGCATTGCTTGGGTTTTGAAATCTCTTTGTAAATCAAGGGAAAGTTTGCCATGGTCCTTATCTTTTAAGCTTATAATCAATTCTAATAGAACACAAAGGTGGATTATCAACTAAATATACAAAAATCATGCATTGAAACATAAATTACTCAAACCTACAAATCTTACATTTTTAAATCTGATTAATTAAATAAAAATAAACTTGAGTGAAGTTTATTTTTCTTTGATTATGATATGTCAAATGAATGAATAAATAATGTTAAGGAGGGGAAAACATTTTGGGGGAAATAGAATGTAAGAATAAATGGAGGAGAAAAAAATGGATATAAACTAAAAGGGACAAAGATGGAAAGAAAACGACAGAACCATTTTTCTGAAAGAACCCTTGATCCTTTCGTAGTGGGGAGGTAGTATGGCTAGTTGTTGGTGTGACCACTGATTTTTTTCTATTGCTTTAATCGTGACCTCTAGTTCAATTTTCAAGAAGTTAAACATAACAGTGTCCATTAATGTTGTAGCTGCCTTGTTCTGTAGGCCAGGTTGTAGGATGAGAACATGTGACCATATCAACTGAAACACCAAAACATGGTATGGGTTTGGGAGTTGGGGGGAAAGAGGACAGGTTGCTACATCCATGACTTTCTCACTGCTTTGGCCAATGTTTTCAAACACCCTTCCCTCCCTGCCTCTGTCCCCAGCAGCATAAAGGGACTAGAAATCATTCATAATGACTTCTAAGCCCTCTTTTTCAAACAATGCTGGTATCATAGGAGCAAATTTTATAAAAAACTGATGTTCTGATCATTGGGCTGCACATAGGACTCTCCACTGCCATGGTCAGAAAAGAGAAAGTTCCTGACCGTGTTGATGACTGGAGAGTTAGAGAAAAGACACAAACAGTGTTCTAGCTTCTTATAACATTTGCTTTCAAACATAAGCCATACCAAATATGGTTCCCTGGCTGGATGCAGAATGGAACGCATTTTGAAAACACCTATTTGGCATGTTGCAACAAAATATATGCCAAAAATCCAAAAACCTTGTAAACATCTGTGGTTTCAGAGACATGTTGTACTTTCACGCAGTATAATAACTCAAAAATCACTAAATAGAAGCTTTCTCCTTGGATAAAAAGCTTCCCTTTTTTGAAATAAAATTGTGCCAATTTTTACTTGACAGTGAAATTTTTCAAATTCATTATTAAGGCAAATAAAAATGAATATTTTATTTTTTTACATTTTTCTTTTTTAATTTTTTAAAAAAGATTTTATTTGTCAGAGAGCGAGCAAGCGTGAGAGAGCACAAACAGGGGGAGTGACAGGCAGAGGGAGAAGCAGGCTCCCTCCTGAGCAAGGAGCCTGATGTGGGATTTGTTCCCAGGACCCTGGGATCATGACCTGAGCTGAAGGCAGACCCTTAACTGACTGAGACACCAGGCGCCCCTTCACAATTTTCTTTTAATCAGAAACATTTTTGCTTGTCCAATGAACTCTCTTAGACGTGCTTCCTACGGTAAACATTATTTTGAGAGTTATCAATTGTTCTACGCTGAATCGTAATGGTTTATACTTTCCTTTTTATGTTTTTTGACAGACATTTTTCTTTAAAAAGGAAATGTTTATTCCCTTACTGATAACTTATGGAAAAAATAACAAGCATATGTATGAAGAGTACATATTTGCTAATTGATCTTCATATCACTTACATGATTTGATCAACTGGAGAGCAAACATTAGAAAACAGTACTGGTGTATGTAAGACCGTAGTTTCAAAGAAGTACACAGTCATGAACCTACTGTTTTATGGGTATAATCCAGGTATATTGTTCTGCGGAGGTGGCGCGGGACTATTGAGAATAAAGAGTCTTCGCTGGATTCCTAAGCATCTGACAGACATCGCCTTGCATCCTCAAAGTATGCATCTTTAGAGCCTTGGGAGCAGCTGTCACATTGTAATCAGCAGTAAATGCTGGTGGAATGGGCACGTGAAGGGTCTCATGGGCTTAATGAAGCCACGAGCTTGGATATGTTTGCTGCCTGTAGATCTGGTTGGCAGTACATAAGGGTTTTGAAAGATGGTGTTATACAATTGCTGCAGTATTCATAATATTAACGTAGCCAAGGAAGTTTTTTAAAAAAGCATCAAATTTATCTCAGTTGAGTAATATACCATTATGCTTATAATCAGGAATAATAATGCAACAAGTATTATTTACTGAGCATAAACTATATTAGGCATTTTACCAAGTGATTCACATAACCTGTCTAACTGAATCTGTACAAATATTCAATTTTAAATATGATGAACTTCAAATCTCAGAAAGCTTAAGTAACTTGTCTAAGGATTACAACTAACAAGGATCTGAATCAGGAATCTGAACCAAGTTTTACTTACTTCGCAGCCTATGGAACTTTTATCTATGCAGCTACTTCTTCTAGGAAGACCAAATAGAATATTATGTATTACGGGGCGCCTGGGTGGCATAGCGGTTAAGCGTCTGCCTTCGGCTCAGGGCGAGATCCCGGCGTTATGGGATCGAGCCCCACATCAGGCTCCTCTGCTAGGAGCCTGCTTCTTCCTCTCCCACTCCCCCTGCTTGTGTTCCCTCTCTGGCTGGCTGTCTCTATCTCTGTCGAATAAATAAAATCTTAAAAAAAAAAAAAGAATATTATGTATTACTTTAAGTGCCACATAACCAATGGCCAACTTACCAAAGACAGGCCATGTATCAATGCACAGCAAGGAAACACTACATACAGTTAAATAAATCTCCATATATATCCAGAAACTGTCACTAGACTCCTAAACTTGGGTCATATATTGTCCCCTAAACAGAATGGTGACTACAAAAGGATATGCGTCCTTTGAGAAGATAATGGGAGATTAGGCACCAATGTGACATCAAGCTCCAAAGGAATGAAAACAAATAATGACCTATTTAGAATTGTGATATTCCTCCAACTTTGTCAGCTCCTTGCAACAACTGGCCTTGGCATTGAAACAGTTATCCCAGGAGTAGCTGTGAGTCATCCCATGTCTTTGGCACCGTTCACCCTACTCATACCGTGCTCAAAATTCCATGGAGTGCTAATGAGTAATTTCATGGTAACAGACAGGATAGAGGAGCACTTCCTGGCACAAAGAGCCATTGGCTATTTTTGAATTTTAAATATTGTGGCATTGATTCATTCATTTTAGAAAAATTATTTGAAAATGCATAAAAAGAAAGATCACACGTATTTGTTTCCACTCATTGATAGCCAATTTAAAAATACATGATTTGTTTTTATTAAAAAGGCCATTTAACTTGATCTGGAAAATAAATTTAATGTTGATCCTCGAAACAAAGCTTTTTGGCCTTCGAAATCAAATTCAAGGATAACCTTCTAATATATAAGTATGTAAGATAGTTAAAACAGAACCTGAACATAGACACTCAGTAAATATAGCTAAGATGTTACTATTGTCGGCATTTTATATCTGTAAATCACATGAATTGTGGTTAACTACCAGTTGATTCCATTATTAAATTATTTCAACACAATATACTTATTTTTGCTGTTACACAATATATTATATTAATGAATATTATAATTTTAAATAACTATGGGCAAGCTTTATGAGTATTTCATATTAAACTAATTGGTTAATCATTATAAATTCTTCAGTAGAATGACTTTGGGATCAATAGAAGCAAACTTGATTTTATTCTAAAGGTGTTTTTTTCCTAGAAATCTAGTGTTTCTTCTACTGTTTTGATAATTCATTTTCAAATCATTTATTTTTATTTTTTTAAGATTTCATTTATTTATTTGAGAGAGAGAGAGAAAGAGCACAGGAGCAGAGGCAGAGGGAGAAGCAGGCTCGCTGCTGAGCAGGGAGCCCAACGTGGGGCTTGATCCCAGGACCCTGAGATCATGACCTGAGCCAAAGGCATATGCTTAACTGACTGAGCCACCGAGGCACCCCATTTTGAAATCATTTAAAGGACCAGTCTTAAGCCATAATGCACATTAAACAATCTAATTTTCTGAATCAAGTGCCAGAAAATATAATCAAATATGAATTCGTTTATTTTGGATCACATTGTCACCAGTGCAAACACCTCACATATTTATAGGATCATATAAATCCTGGAGCTGTTTGAATCTTTAAAAATTGATTTAATTGATATGGTATTATTTTTTAAAAGGTATTACTGAAACTTTTGTCCCCATGATAAGATTTTATGAAGATCTGGGGTACATAAACTGATTTTTTAAAATCAGACCTAGATACATTAAGCTAATTTTGTAATTATCTGAATTTTTCAATAATTTATACAAAGTGAAAATAACATACTTTGGAGAATCTTTTTTGTAAAAGTATCTTAATGGGGTGATAGCATAAAGATAATTTCTACCAGACTAGAGATATAGCTAAGCAAAAATAAACAAACTGCAGTGAGAGAGAATCTTTTTTTTTAAAGAAATCCATGAAAGTTGTGTATATGTCTTTAACTCAATATTTTTAATATATGAAGGTTTTAAATCACTTCCAGCTCAAACGATTTTTGTTTTCTACGAAGCTTTCCCCTTAAGTGATGTTGCAAGAACTTGCCATCCATGGCCTGTTAGTGAACATTAGTTCTCACAGCAGACCTGAAAGAGGGCATGCTGAGGGCTGGTGCCAGGGAGGAGGCTTGCTTGTGTGGGATTTCTTTGACCCCATCTTCTTCCTTAGAATAGTGAGATAGTAAGTTCTAGCCTTGATGCCAAATTTAGCAACCTCTAAGATAACCCCATGAGTAGAGTGAATTTTAGTCATGCTCAGGATTGGGTGATGGAGATGGACCCTTGAAGAGTATGAATTTGCTTAGATTCAGTTTGGGAATTTAGAGAAACTTCCTTTGTTCCAGGGGAATGGCTTTTTTTTTTTTTTTTTAAGCTTTCCATTAGGCCCATGGAACTTAGACTTTCGGTGGGTATAAATTTATCATTAAAGAGGAGTTCTTTAATATTCTGCAGCATGTGTGAGTGTTTGGGATGAAGGAATGTGGTAGGAGTTGAAAAATTGAAAAGGCCTCGCCAGCAAAGTCAGTGTCTTGGGGGAGGGTGAACTGGCCTCATTCACTCAGAGCTGTTGGCCAGATACGGCCCCTTTAGAGGAAGTAGGGGTACCCCTCCCACAGGTTTGTATTCTCTTTCATTTAAAAAATGTTCACTTTAATTATTAAAACACCTATCTTCTCACCCACTTTAGATTTCCAGGCAGCCAGTGGTGGTATTACCATAATTGTTTTTATTATCATTATCATTAAACACTCTTTTTAGTTGCTGGTGCTAGCTTGAAAGTCTCCATATTGTGTTTGTCACCTGGGTTCACCTCTGTAGAAGCTATGCTTTCCCTGTCACAGCAGCCCTATCAGATTTCCTTCTGGAGAAAAGCCCGATAGTTTGGTACTATTTTCATTTGAAGAACTAGAGGTTAGCTTTTACTTTTCTGAACTCTTTTGGAGGTTGTCTCCTACAATTTGAATGTGACATTTTGATCTCACTTTCCCAGGTGCCCCCTTTATGGTTATTTTTCCTGCTTTTTCAGCATCCTCTAAGTTGACAAAGACATATATGTACAAATTCTGTAACTGTGAGATTCGAATTTAATATATATGGAACGTGTTGTAAAGGTGTTCGGCTAAAAAGAAGAACAGGTGTTGTCCTAAA
Organism: Ursus maritimus; assembly: GCF_017311325.1. Lineage (NCBI taxonomy): Eukaryota > Metazoa > Chordata > Mammalia > Carnivora > Ursidae > Ursus > Ursus maritimus. Next base: position 60,030,574 of record NW_024425563.1, on the reverse strand, counting down.
ATTAGGAAGCTGGTAAATGCCATTGGTCTGGAGGCTACCAGCCCATTGCCCGGCCCTCACTGCTGCCGGGATAGCTAGCTGTTGTCGATGCCTGACCCCAGGGCTTCTCCTTTCATCCTGCCTTTGTATCTACCTGTAGTGTCTCCTGTTGGGAGAAAGCAAGAGAAAAACAACTGGCACCAGAGTCAGACAAATGCAATTTTCAGAATAAGACAAAAACAAACGAACAAAATTAACCCAGCATTAGAGAGCAGAGTATAGAAGGGCAGATGTGAGGCTAAGAAAGATAATTCATTTCCTTTACTGATTAAAAGTAGACCTTCAGGGATGCCTGGGTGGTTCAGTTGGCTGACTATCTGCCTTTGGCTCAGGTCACGATCCTGGGGTCCTGGGATCGAGTCCCACATCAGATTCCTTGCTCAGCAGGGAGTCTGCTTCTCCCTCTGCCTGCCGCTCCCCTTGCTTGTGCTCATGCACTCTCGCTCTCTGACAAATAAATAAAATCTTAAAAAAGAAAAAAAAAGTAGACCTTCAATAGCACTTCTAAGCATTACTATTCTCCACCTTCCGGTAACTGTCTTCTCCATCTGAATTGGTTTATGCCACTTTATTGACTGTACCACCCATAATATATTTATCACTGTTTATGTTATATGCAGTGCCTTTTTGGGTGTGACAACGCATCGTACATTAGGTGAGAGCTTTTTGTTATACCAAGGCACGTAAAACAAAGATTAGTGAATACTGACATTTAGGGCAAATAACATATTTAACTATATGTGTTAATACACATGATACTCTGCTAAGAAATGTAGAACATTGCACTTTTTTTTAATTGCTTGTAATAGTAATGTTGGTTAGCCCTCTCTTGGCAGTTTATGACATATGCCGGCGACTGCCATAATAGAGTGTTCCTTGGAATGGCTCCCCATGTTGTAGACAAAACGTTAACATTCGAAGTCTTTCCTACCGAATTGGTTCATCAACTGGTGTGATGCATTGAGAGTCTATGTGATGACAGTTTTGGAAGTGCCATCGTTGAAGCTGCGTTGACCTCTGAAGGTCAAAACTGTTCTCGTTCAATGTTTCTAATGTTTCATCACCACTCCACTCACAAAAGATGCCTGCCGCATATTAAATGTTTGTTATAGGCTCGACCGATACAGCCTCTCTACATGTGATGTATTGTTAAGGCTACTCGCGTGCAGTGTGATATTTAATCAGCACAGAAAACTTGCAGGTTGAGTGTCACCCTGTTTTATCGATGAATTTAAATAACATTTCTCTGATGATGTGGGTAGTGGAGTAGATACTCAGACCCAAGTTTGCCTAACTTCAAGTGCATCATCTTGGTACCGTACCACGCCAGACGGGAGATCAGCTACTGATTCTTAACCAATTAATTCTCACTAATCGTTGCCTTTGTCACATTACCTCCTTTCTCTTACCCTGTAAATTAATAGAAGACCAGTGCTGTCTTAGACTTCTTCATGTCTCCTTAGCCCTGATCACAGTGTCCCTTACCATACAGTGATTCATAGCCGGAATGAACGATTTCAGCAGTTCTTCAGAAAAACATCTTTGTTTTTTTTAGAGATTTATTTTTTTTTTAGAGAGAGGGTGAGCATGGGGGGGAGGGGCAAAGGGAGATGCAGAGAGAGAATCCCAAGCAGACTGTGCATCAAGCGCAGAGCCCCGATGTGGGGCTTGATCTCACAACCCTGAGATCATGGCCTGAAATGGAAATCAAGAGTCCCAATGCCTAACCAACTGAGCCACCCAGGCGCCCCGAGAAAAACAGCTTTCTAAAGTGACTTGTTTGTTTATATCATGTTAGATTTAGGATTAGCAAAATTTGATATCTTGGAGGCTGAGCTAAAGCCTTACTTTACAAAATTTCAAAAGCTGAGAAAAGATGAGAATCTAGTTTTGTTTTAAGCTACATGACAAGAATTATGTTTCTTTGTTCCTTTTTTGTCTCCCCGCCACCCCCACCCCCATGCACCATATGCTGCTATCAACAGTCGCTAGTGTGGCTGCCAGTCTTTGCATGAATGTCCCAGAGTTGGGGACACTGTTCCATCCAAGCTCCATGAAGAAGTCACACCCAGCAAAGGTAGCTTAGAGGCAGGACGATGACAGCCATCATGGATTTGTTGTGTTGTGTTGTGTTGTGCTTTTTGTTGGATGCTTTGGGCACATTCTCAAAACAAAGTTCCTTCCACAATACGTGAAAAGGAATCAACAGCGCTTCAAAATCCCTGGGCTTCTGTCTAACAATTTGCAGTTAGCAACTAGTGTTTTTTATTCTTCCAAGACCACTGGGTGTTTCGGAAGGTGGCTTTTGATTTGTGAACATCCTTAAATGAAACGAGGACAGTGTTTGTGCAGCTGCTGACAGTCTTAGCAATTCTGCTCTGGGAGTAAAACTGTAGCAGAAAAGTAAAAAGAAGAGACTTCCTTCAGCTTAGCACAATTATACGGAAACCGTATTTGGTATTAATGTTTTTCTTTTCCCAAGTCATGGATTTCATGTGACAGTTACATTTTGCCCCATTCAGTCAGCAGGAAAACATTCTTTTTATCTGGAAGATGTTAAGTGTAAAACTGCTAATATTTTCTGGAATGATTTTCCAGCTATCTAAATATGGGCTTGTGCATCTAAATCCCTCCTCCGCACATACATAAATACAGGCTCTTTGCTATATTTGTTTCTTGATACTGGCGATTACAAGTTGTAAATGAGACTTTAAACAAACCATGTTGATTCATCTGCAGATTTCTCATCAGTACTCAGATCAGTTGTTTTCCTGTTTTGTTCCCGTAATTATTGATGATGTCACTGAAGCAGGAATTGCACATCTATCACAATGGTGAGGAAGGGGGGAGAGAAACAGTTGGGAAGGAGGAGGAAGGAGAGTAGGGAGCAGGAAAGTGTGCGAGGAAGGGAGGTGGGGAAAAGAACGATGAGGGGAGGAGCAGCGGGAAGAGGGGAGAAGATGAGGCAGAGAAGTAGTAGGGGGAGGGAGGGGAGGAAGAGCATAAGAATCACCAAAGTGTGTCCCCTGTACTTTAAAGACATTATTAGCTCATTAGATGAGATCGGGAAAAAAGAAAAAAATGAAACAAAAAGACACTGAAAAGAAGGAGAAGGTGGATGATACTAAAATTCAGCACATAGAAATGTACTTGAGCCCAAACTGAGATTAAATTAAAATAGCAGATAAAAAAGCTTTCTATAATAATCTGAGGAATGGACGTATTTTTAAAAAGATTTCATTTATTACTTAGAGAGAGAGAGAGAGTGGGGGAGGGGCAGAGGGAGAGGAAGAGAACCTCAAGCAGACTCTTGCACCAAGCACAGAGCCTGGACATATTTTTTTAAATGGTAGCTGGCATTTGAGAAATAATTCATATGTGGGGAACTGGCTTTGTTGGTTTTGTTTAAAAAATGATTTAAATTTCACCTTTAGTTTTTGATAGTGGTATTTCTAAATGTTATATTTTAAGCTGCAAATAGACTGAATAGCTATGTCATAAGACTAGAGATAAATCGCGTCTTTCAGTAGGCCCATAGTGATTTAACACATTAGCTTAGAGCTAATGTAAATTACAACCTTGTATCACATCCTAAGAAAAGCTCATTTACCTAATACTATTTTTTTTTTTAAAGGGACTTTAGGGAAAGTTTTGACTAACAGAGAAGAAAACCACAAAAACATACTGAACACACCCAAATCTTGGTAAATTAGATAATAGAACTTTTCTTTTTCCTTCCTTCCTTTTTTATTTTTTTAGTTCTAATTTTGGTTTCTAAGTTTATCCATATAACATGTAATTCATCTCTCAAACATCTGTGCATATAAATCACGAGGCATACTTTTCAACTTCATGAATATATGATTCCTTGAATGTTCCAATTCAGCTCTTCATCTGTACTCTCTTCGTCAGCAGCTACTTATGAAACTCAAAGAAAAATCTTGAGTGCTACCTTGAAAGGAGAAAATTTGACTTGTGCTAAACCTCCTTTTAATTCTGACAACCTAATTGAACTACATGAAAGTGAGAACAGAATGAGCGGCACTTCTGGGTGCTTTTATTAGATTGAGGCTTTTATAGAACTTGTTTGCCCTTGTAAACCTTTTCACATCTGAACTTTTTTTCACCTGTAAACCTTCCAAGCTCAAATTGGTCAGTGAATTCTGTTCAGATTCACCTAATGTTCGGCCTGATAGAATTGAGTTGTTTAAACTCTTTATTCCAGTATTCGCCGTGATCATAGACCTCTTCATTTCATGTTTCACCTCCTTCTGAGAAAATACTGTAAACCAGAAGCATGTTAATTTGTAGTTAAATATGATAGGTAGGTAGACTTTGATAGGTTGGATTTTTAATTTTATTAATATAAAAATATTGACGACTTCATGATCACAAATCTATTTCATCGAAACTGTGTGTGGCAGGTGCCGTCTGAAGAGTGGTGGTTAGAGAGGGGTGAGCTCAGGGGCCCATGGCCAGGTGCTGACACGTTGCTCAGTCAGGATCGTGTGGTTCTGAGTCTGACGTTGAGGTCTGTAGGCCTAGAATCTAGATGTTTCCCTTGTAGTCAGAAGGTATATCAGTCTTCCAGGGACTGACTGGCATGTTATCTCTTAGGTAGGTGGCTTGTAATTGATAGTGAGAAAGGTGACTAATGAGGAACTAGGCACTCAGGTCTGCTTAACGGTCCATTATCTACAAGTTTGCATATCTTTCCAGTCAGCAATTTTTGTCTATTTGGAGTTAAATTTGTTTATTTTTATTTTATTTTACATTTCCAGCATAGGTAACATACAGTGTTATGTAAGTTTCAGGTGTACAATGTAGGTGATTCAGCAACTCCATACATCACCCAGTTCTCATTATTGAATTAAATTTATTTATTTATTTATTTATTTTTTTAAAAGATTTTATTTATTTATTCGACAGAGATAGAGACAGCCAGCGAGAGAGGGAACACAAGCAGGGGGAGTGGGAGAGGAAGAAGCAGGCTCATAGCGGAGGAGCCTGATGTGGGGCTCGATCCCAGAACGCCGGGATCACGCCCTGAGCCGAAGGCAGACGCTTAACCGCTGTGCCACCCAGGCGCCCCTGAATTATATTTAAATAGCTAGTCTCATCAAATCATGATGAGAAAGATTTGTGCAAAGCCACTGTAGTGTTAAACCCTGGAGTCTTAAGACTGGAGAATGTTATTCTCTGATCGGAGCTAAACACCTATTGCAAATACATGCTCTTCTGTCCCTGTCTTTTCTACTTCTTTCTCATTTGCACACTTACTACGGGTTAGCAGGGAAACTTGCTTTCTAACATACTTTAAGGACAGGCCGGTAGAAATTCTTTTTAATACAAGCTTCCAAAATAATTTCAGCAAGGATAAAGGATTGCTACCCCGACAGTTAAATGCCTTTCCCCAGAAGTGACACATGACTTCCATCTCTATTTCATTAGTCAGATAAAAGGCATATAATCTCACCTAATTTTGACAAGGGCAGCAAAATGTGGTCATATCAAAGATGTGGCAGGAGAATCAGAATATTTATAAACATCCCTAATGACCAACACAGAAATCCAAGCAGATCTTTATCTATTTTTTTTAAAGGTTTTATTTGTTTATTTATTTATTTGAGAGAGAAACAGCCAGCGAGAGAGGGAACACAAGCAGGGGGAGTGGGAGAGGAAGAAGCAGGTTCATAGCAGAGGAGCCTGATGCAGGGTTGATCCCAGAACGCCGGGATCATGCCCTGAGCCAAAGGCAGACACTTAACGACTGAGCCCCCCAGGCGCCCCCCAGGCAGATCTTTAGAATGTTAGAAGATGACATACCTCTTTAGCCTCAAAACAACAACAGAGGATTTATAGGCCTGACAAGGTAATTAATTGTGTGCTGGGGGCTTCTGAACTTGCATTGATTGACCGGAGAGAGTGTCATTTTATGTAGGCCAAGATTGCAAAGGTAAAGTAGATTAAAAATGAACACTAATTTACTTAGAAATTTTATTTTTGGCTAGTAATACATTCATATGGTTAAAATATAAAAATGAGATGAAAAAGACATGCATTAGTAAGTTTCGTTTTTCCTTGTTCCCTGTCTACCTTATTCCTAACCCTCTCTCCACAGGTAGCCATTCTTAACTAGTTTTTTGTTATCCTTCCAGTATGTGTTTCTGCAAATACTTGCAAATATCTTTACATTTTTTGTATTATAAATATCTCTTCTTTTCTTACACAAAATATAGCGTACTATATTCAGTCTACCTTACTCTTTTTACTTCATAACATATTCTAGAGATTTTTTCCATGTCACGACATAGAATCTTCATTCCCTTTTAAAGATGTATAGTATTCCATAGAGTGAATATTCCATAGAGGGCACTTTGTCCATCATCATATTCCTATAAACCTCATTTCTTATATGTGTGGAGAGTACCTGAGGGATAAATGCCTTGAAGAGAAATTGCTGTGTGAGAGGGCAAATGGATTTTTACATAAAATAGTATTTCCGAGTTGCCCTCCATGGATGAGAAATTCTCCAGAAACTGTTTTTTGGTGTTTTCAAGGTTTTATTTAAATTCCAGTTAGTTAACATATAGTATAATATTAGTTTCATGAGTAGAATTTAGTGATTTTTCACTTACATATAACACACAGTGCTCATCACGAGTGCCGTCCCTAATCCCCATCACCCAATTAACCCATCCCCTGCCCACCTCCCCCCCAGCAACCCTCAGTTTGTTCTCTATAGCAAAGAGTCTGTTTTACAGTTTGCCTCTCTTTTTTCCCTTCCCCTATGGTCATCTGTTTTGTCTCTTAAGTTCCACATGTCAGTGAAATGGTATTTGCCTTTCTTTGACTGACTTATTTTACTGAGCGTAATGCATTCTAGCTTCATCCGCATCATTGCAAATGGCAAATTTCATTCTTTTTAATGGTTGAGTAATATTATATATATATATATATACATATATATATATATATGTATTTATACACACACACACACACACACTACTTCTTTATCCCTTCATCAGTTAATGGACATTTGGCCTCTCTCTATAGTTTGGCTATTGTTGATAATGCTGCTGTAAATATCAGGAGACACGTGTCCCTTCAAATCAGTATTTTTTATCCTTCGGGTAAATACTTAGTAGTGCAATTGCTGGATCATATGGTAGTTCTATTTTTAACTCTTTGAGGAACCTCCATATTCTTTTTCAGAGTGGATGCACCAGTTTGCATTCCCACCAACAGTGTAAAAAGAGGGTTCCCCTTTCTTTTTTAAGGTTTATTTATTTGAGAGAGTGTGAGAGACAGAGAGCATAAGTGGGGTGGAAGGGTAGAGGAAAAGGGAGAAATCCCAAGCAGACTCTCTACTGAGTGCAGAGTTCGACGCAGAACTCGATCTCACAACCCTGAGATCAAACTCTGAACTGAAATCAAGAGCTGGACGTTTAACCTACTGAGCCACCCAGGTGCCCCAAGGATTCCCCTTTCTCTGCATCTTTGAGAACATCTATTGTTTCTTGTTTTGTTAATTTTAGCCATTCTGACAGGTGTCAGATGTGTTCTCATACTAGTTTCGATTTGTATTTCCCTGATGATGCGTGATGTTGAGCACATTTTCATGTGTCTGTTGGCCATCTGGATGTCTTCTTTGGAGAAATGTCTATTCATGTCTTCTGGTCATTTCTTAACTGGATTGTTTGTTTTTTGGGTGTTGAGTTTTATAAGTTCTTTACGTATTTTGGTTACTAACCATTTATCAGATATGTCATTTGCAAATATCTTCTTCTATTCTGAAGGTCGCGTTTTAGTTTTGTTGATTGTTTCCTTCACTGAGCAGAAGCTTTTTAGTTTGATGAAGTCCTAATAGTTCACTTTTGCTTTTGTTTCCCTTCCAGAGATGTGTCTAGTAAGAAGTTGCTATGGCCGATGTCAGAGAAATTAGTGACTGTGTTCTCCTCTAGGATTTTGATAGTTTCCTGTCTCACATTAGGTCTTGCATCCATTTTGAATTTATTTTTGTGTATAGTATAAAAAAGTGGTCCTGTTTCAGTCTTTTTATCAAAATGGCTTGGAATGCTTTTTAATTTTTGTTAGCATGATACATTAGAACTATCAATTTCATCAGAAATCAGTTGATGGGCAGTTTCTTTCCACTCCACTGACAACCTGATACTGAATATCAAGTTAACTTCCATCCACCACACCCCCTAAGATTCTACCATTGCTCAGGCAAACCATTCTGCTTGAATATGCTGGGATAGTATAACCTCCTCTCATGACTCTATTAAGGAATGCACATTACTCATTTCCTTGAAGTTTTACGTAAATCTCAGTGACCCCAGAGCAGCAGAGAACAAGTTGCTGGTACCAGCCTGGGGTTGGTAGAGGAAATGTGAGTGGAGGAGGTATTCCTTCTCCCTTCTTCCCTCCCTCACAAATACCACTCTTCCTTTCTCTGTGCTGGGCTTGCAAATAAAATTAATAAAACAGGTTCACAAGAAGTTTCTGATTTGATAAAGGTAAATGTTTTCAAAATGCTGTCATTCATAAAAGTCAGTATTCTAGTAAACTTTGGTGTTGGATGCCATCACGATGTAACTTACTGGCCTACCAAACTGCTCGGTTTTGAAATTATGGGCAGTTCTAGTTCTGACAACATTAAAATCCTGACGTTTCCTTTAAACGTTGAAGCACCATTTAGAGCCTCAAAAGTCCCTGTTTTTCCTCTTCATTATCTCTGTTCTCAGATTTCCATTTGTCATTTCACCTTCCTCCTGAGGAATGGCAGCGTCTCAGCTCCGTGGCCATGATGGCGGAACAAGTTGAGGCATACCCAGAGGTCTCTGGCCTGGCGCCCAAGGCCATTCCACCACAATTGTGTTGTCAGCCTTTGATGGAGCTGAGATGACTGTTTCTTATTATGTTAGCCAGCGCTAGAGGCAAAAGAAGCCCTCATCCTTCTGGTATCTCTTCTTTGGGATAAACACATTCAGGGAGACTCTTTTAGGGGAATTGTTGCCCAAAAGTGGATGGGGAAGCAAACTAAACACTGTTATTATTGTTTCCTTGTACGTCACTGAGAACCGATTTCTGATTTCTATTCTCTAATACTGAAATTAATATTAAAAAATGATGGCCTTGGTCATGTTTTATCTTCTTTCAAAGCATATATTTAATTACTGATTATCAAAACTTTCAAAGAGGGCCATCTTTCCTAAAGTTAATTACAGAATGAGCACATCTTCAGGCCTAGCCCACTAATAAAAAAGATGCTTGGATATTTTACTCTTATTTTCTGTGTGTAGTGCTTATGAAACTTTTTGGACATACAATGCTGAGTGAGTGGCTGGTGTTTAAAAATAATTCTCCCCAGTGACTAATCCATACCATTTGCAATAGTCAAGAAAATTAAAATTAATTTTGTGTGAATTTACCCCATTAAATAATTATTATTCCCTAAGTTTTTACATCACAGAAGTTGGAAATTATCATAAAAAGAAAATGGGAGTACTTGGAGTTAGTTGCAGCTTTATTTAGTTTCACAGATGCAAACTAAAGATGGATTTGATTTTTTTCCAGCTATGATGTTTTCAAGGGTTAAAACATCGGCCCTAGTCAGTCCTGCCTTCCCTGCCTTTGTGTTCAGTGGTCCTTTAAAGCATCTTTTCCACTGAACTCCTACTCCCTCCAACACATTTCCTCCACATAGTAAATCAGTGAGCAAAGGCATTCACCGTGCCAGAGCGGCTGGGGATGTGGGGGTGGGAACACACGGTGGATGTGTGAACAAGGTCTGCTTAAACGCCTTAAAGCTCAATTTAAAACCACACAGTATGTAAAGACAGTGATAGTGATCTCTGATTCTTTCCAATTAAGTAGTTTGTTTGATGTTTAGTGTGCATAATCTATATTACTACCATTTCTTTCCCCTCTGCTTTATGAATGTAAAAGAAATATTTTTCAATTCAGAAGTAATTTTAATATAGAATAGCTACATTAAATCTGTTTGAGTCATAAAGATGCACATTTTATTGACATAGTTGTGCTGGAAAATAGCAAGAAACATAAAGGTAAAACTAAAATTCTTCCTTCAGCTGATTTTGTTGTTTGTCTTTCATTATCACATGATATGTGTATGTATCACTTATTTGAAATCTTATTTGTGAGAATATTTTCTTGTGTTATAAAAATCACTTGATGCATTTAAAATATTGTAGAGATGAATTACAATTTATTGAGTATTTATTTATTTTTCTTTTTATAATTTTTAGAGAGTGAGTGAGAGAGCACCCATGCCAGCAGGGGAGGGAGGGGCAGAGGGAGAGAGATTGAATCCCAAGCAGGCTCTATGCCCAACAAAGAGCCCAACATGGAGCTCGATCCCACCACCCTAAGATCATGAGCTGAGCTGAAATCAAGAATCCGATGCCCAACCGACTGAGCCACCCAGGCATCCCAATTTATTGAGTATTTAAAGCCATAACTTTTAGAATATTAAGTAGCAATTCAAACAAAACAAAACAAAACCCATGAAATTCCTTGCTGTTTCTTTAAAATAGTTCATTGTATTTGGAACTACTTGGTCAAAGAATAATATATTGTAAGATTTTGGTAGATATCAAATTATCCCCCACAAAGGGCTTACTAAGCTCCAGTGGTAGAATGTTAGTTTCTATTTCACTATATCCTTGATATCATTGAGATAAATACAGGTTATATTGAAAATAATCACTAATGCTGTGACATGGGTACTGGACCATGAGAACTGACCCTGGCCATCAACAATGTACACATATGTAGCCACGGAAAATTCTTCCTGTCTCAATCTTTCCATACATATGTCACAAAACATATTTTAATTTAACTTCTTTGGTTTCTTACTTGTATAAGAACATGTGTTTCTTTCTAACATGTGTTACTTACTTGTTTGTTTTTTTTTTCTCCATGAAGAAGTGTCATGGGAATACAAGTTTAAGGGGGAAAAGAGGGAAAGTGAACCTTTCAAATAGTTACTATCTTTTGAAAATACAAGGTAAATATCAAAGCATCACATTTTCCTCATTTGACTTACACTTTTTCTCTCTTCATTTCCTATTTTCTATTGCCAACTTATATTTTAAGAAGCCAGGAGGAATATTGTGACCTCATTATGTGGTTTGGTGCTTGGGAGCTTTTGAACTAGGTAATCAAGACAGGAAGCACTGAATTTTGGGTTACTAAGAGGCACGGTAGAAGGCAGCATGAAGGTCAGTAAAAATCCCATTTTTAACTCAATTTTTGTAGTGTTAATTTTGAAAGACCAGTGCTTATTTATTTCTGTTCAATCTGTATCACTGTTGTAGAAAACCATTGCACAAAACATTTGCAATTTCAAAATCGTAAATTTCATATTTTTATTATCCCTATTAAAGTAAAATATTACTAGGATTTTCACTTATAAGATTGCTGTCTACATGGTTCTAGGCAAAAAAGATTATAAATATACAAATGATAGGCATTAGATATTAATGTATTCTAAGTCATTTATTTTTGCTCATGGAAATTTTTTTAGGGTAATAAATTATATTCTAGACAAGTCACAGCTCCAAGAAAAAAAATGATGTATTTAAATATTTGAGATAGGAAAACATGCAAAATTGTTGAAGACCATGCTGTGGTTTATTGGGAAGGAATAGCATACTTTCTGTGTCCTGATTATACATGAAAAATGTGCTAAAATAGGAAGTTTACTTCCCAAGCTTACCACAGGAATTGATTATTCCTGAATAAGATTACAGGTTCAATTATGAAAACTGATATTTGCTACTCACAGAAATAACTGGGAAATAATGAAATTGTCAGAATAATTTCATAGAACATTTTGGGAGAAGAAACCAATGTATCCTCCCATTACTTACTCATTCCATATAAACTGGATTTATCATGTTTGGTGGAAAGAGATTTAAAATAAGAGTTGGATCTTTTCCTTATCAGTATTGAGGTCTTAATTATGTTTATAAATTATCTGTAGCTCCATTTCCTGATTTTTAAGTCATTTATATCATAAAATAGTTATAGATTACAATGCACTGGTCATTTTTACCATAGTGATATCTTCTTTTCATCAAGAGCCATTTATATAGAGCATAAAAAAGAAAAAGAAAAGGAATTGAGAAATGGTAATTTCTCAAAGTTAAAACTATCAAAATATTATGATCCTAAGTATATGATTGCTTATAAACAAAGTAAAAAAGTAAAAAGTCATATAACAAAAATAGCCCAAAGACATAGATGGGCCTTTCACATAGTAGGAAACAAAAATAATGAATAAATAGATGACATATATTCAGGGTAATTATTAATAATGATGAGACACAAGTAAATGAAATTAAAACTACTTTGAGAATAACTTTTTTTACACCTACTAAATTGATGAATATTTAGTGTCTTACAGTACCTGGTGTTGGTAAAGATATGAAATATTGGAAATGCTTACACATTGCTGGTAGAGCTGTAAATTTGTATAATACTTTGGAAAACAATTTGGTATTATCTATTAAATTTAAAGATGCAAATATCTATGACCCAGAAATTTGTCTAAAGCACTCCCTGAAAAAGTTCTTTTAAGAATCAAAATCTAGGGGTGCCTGGGTGGCGCAGTCGTTAAGCGTCTGCCTTCGGCTCAGGGCGTGAGCCCAGCATTCTGGGATCAAGCCCCACATCGGGCTCCTCTGCTAGGAGCCTGCTTCTTCCTCTCCCACTCCCCCTGCTTGTGTTCCCTCTCTTGCTGGCTGTCTCTCTCTCAAATAAATAAATAAAATCTTAAAGAAAAAAAAAAGAATCAAAATCTAGAAATAACTAAATTTCCCATTGACAAATGATTTAGTATATAAACTGTATATTCATACAGTACTGTATGGAATGCCTTATATATGGTGTCCATGTAATATAAATTATATTATTATTATAGTATACATATATAATCTCAACATGGATAAATCTCATTGACAACTTTTGGGTAAAAACAAGCAAGTTATGGATGACTACACTTGAGTTCATTTATATAAATTTTAAAGGTATGAAAAATAAATAAAATATTTAAGGACATGTTCATCTGTAGTAAAACTACAGAGAAAGTAATGATAAATACAAATAATAAGACTTTTAAAAATCTGGATATAAGGGAGAGGATAATATTAGAGAGAATCTGTTGATAGGTTTATTGAGCTGGGCAGTGTTTTATTCCACTTTATATTTTATATGTCATAAATACTATTTTATATGTTTGAAGGATTGCGTAATACATTTGAACAAAACAACATAAGATTCTTTAGAACTCTGCTAATTTCATGGATTAATTTCCACATAAACTTTAGTATTATTTTGGTGAATTAAAAATATTCCTGTTGGGATTTAATTGAAAGCATATTGAACATTATAATACACTAAAAAAAAAAAAACCCAATGCCTTGTTTTCAAAAGCAGTGGATGCCTTCTAATTTTTCATATTTCTTTTTGTGATCGTCAGGGGAGTCTTAAATTTTTCTTCAGATATTTCTGCACAGTTTTGTTAAGCTTTTTCCTAAGAAGTTAGTATTTGTTGTTATTGTAAGCGGAATCTTCTCACTTGTTTGAAACAGAAAGTCTTTACATTTCAATCTGTTGGTTTATTCAGCCATCAATTTGGACTTTCTTAGTTTTTTCTCTATTTTTTTTTTCCATTCAGTTCATGACTGGTAATCATATCATTTGTAATTAATGGTAATTTTAAGGAGGAAGATTTAGTTATTTTGACAATAGCTGCCTAATGAGATGGTAGTGGTTTTGCCACTTGGGAAACTGAGAGGGTGAGACCACTCTTCTACCATGTAGAGGAGTCAGACTTAAAGGAAGGATTAGAGGGGACGACAAAGGTTGTGTATTCTGGGACTCAATGGTTATAATCCTACCCAGAAACAGAGTCTTCAGACAGTTTCTTAAGTAATACTTCCTTCTATCTCTAACATAGAAAAATGAGTGTGACACCTGAAATATGTGTTTACTTTCAGTATTTTATGTAACTGTCCTAGCTCATAAATAAAAGTGAAAATAAAGAGCCCTATAATAAAATGTACAATTGCACAAAAAGCTGCACATTTCCTCCATTTGTTAGATGAAAATAGTCAAGGTTAAGATTACCCTTAGCACTGTGACAAAGGAGACAAGTGCCAAATTATTTCAGAATAATCAGAAGCTATCACTAAAAACTAAAGGCTGTAAAAACCCATTAATATAAAGTATTGGAAAATAAACTCTTCAAAATGGAATTTTTAGGCAATGAAATTTATAGAACATTTCCATTTTTAATATAAAATAGAAATGATTGAACTGTATTTTATTTAGTAGTCTATTAGTTTTACTTACTAAGCCCATAAAAATGCAATAAAAATAGAGCCCAGGCTATTGAGGAATTCGGTCCGTATCGTACTCTTTAACTTTGAAAGAATACTTTATTTCTTTGTACCTGTTGTGGCATTATGTTTAAAGAAATAGTGATAATTGTAAATAAGGACCACCATATGGTACAATTTCCCCCTTTCACTGAGGGGGACTCAGTAAATGCTTGTGCCTTTAGTGTGTCGTAAAATCCGTCTGAACACTTAATATTTCTTTGAGATAACACTCGATCTTCTTGGGTGCCTTCACACCTAATTTGTAGTAAATTGCATCATCGTATTATGTCAGTATCACTGCCCAAATGTGGTGGGTGGACAGAAAATCAAATTAGAGCAGTAAATAGCTTTCCAGGCCTTCTCCTAGCTACGGTCCCCAAGAGTTGCTCTGGAGACAAGAGAGCACATTGGACAAACTGTCATCTTCAGGATTGAAGAACCTCCAAGTTCTACTCATAAGCTCTGGTTTTAATAAATGTAAAAGCTGCCATTAGAATTACCAAAGCACTTTCGTGTCCATTGCCATTGCCATAATTTGGTTCTTTTGAATTTAAGAATAATTCAGACACAAAATGCACTTTTAAGAAATCACATGCTTGCTTAAATAGATGCAGAACAATTGCTTTAACACCTTCAATTAAATTCTTGAGAGCAACTATCTTGAATGTGTTTTAATCTGAGCAGACACACCATTATGATTTGGTGAAGGCTCTTTAGCTCGGAACACTAACCTGGGGTAGCTGACGGATCAAAGGGGAAAAGTTCCTACAGCAGTACGTCAGGATATCTTTGGCCTAAGCAAGTTTCCAAAGGATAAAGGCCAATGTCTTCATTGTGTGCTTGGATTTAAAACGTTACCTCTTTGCCAATCATTTGGGAGTCATTGAAATAACCTGAATCAATTAAAGGTTTCTTTAAAAATAATCTAAAATTAGATTTACATCCTGTTTCAAATACAGTTAACCGTGTGGCTTATGTATTCTGTATTCTTGGAAAATTATAGGAAATCATTTTCATCTCTAAAATTGCAGATGTACAGCTGAGTACAATTCCACACCCTGATGACCTTGAAACTGAGGAATTCTTATGGCTAAAGCTAAGAATTTTTCCATTGCTTTTTTTGTTTTTTAGAGATTTTGTTTATTCATTTGAGAGAGAGCAGGAGTGCAGGGTAAGAGCAGAGGGGGAGGGAGAGGGACAAACAGACTCCATGCCTGCCTAGTGCGGAGCCTGGGGGCTCCATCCCAGGACCCTCAGACCATGACCTGAGCAGAAACCAGGAGCCAGATGCAAGCGACTGAGCCACCCAGGCATTCGTCCACTGCTTTTGACTGAAAAAATCCTTAGGTGATTACTTTCCCCAACACCACTGTTAGGATTTTGCAAAGTGAAAGAAACTATAGAAGGTGAAAATGGGAGGAGGAAAGTTTAACAGTGACAATATTGCTACACAAGTTTTAAAAGCCCTTAATGAGTTGTTATTCAGGCCGCATGCATATACCAGTGACACCTTGCCGATGGAGGATGGGGGGTGGGGACAATCGTTTACATTGGATTCCAGTGAATTATCTGTTACTTTTAAAGTTATATACCGGGTTTTAGACTTCTTCCTGCTCTGATAATAGTTTCATAACTTTTTTTTGTTGTTATTTAAACAGTGTTCTCAAAGTGTTGTTTATTAAAAGTATACCATTACTATAATGATAATTCTATCATTTTGTGTATGAATAATCTGTTTTGTAAAAGATAATGATTTCTTAATTATCTAGGTAATACATTTTGTATTTGGCAAAGTTTTTCGCTGTTACCTTTTTCCATTCTTAGAACATTTCTATCTCTTATATTCCAGTAAGCAAATCTAACGAATGTGCATTTGCAGTACTATGATTTAATTATTCAAATTTTCTAATCATTTTCTTTCCATTTACTACATATTATTTACTGAGTGCCTACTATTTGCCAGGCAACATGCCAGGCACTGATATTTCATGAACTAAATATCCATGATACCTGCTACTATAAAATTATCATCCAATGAAACTAATGAAGCCCTGTTTAAAACCTAGGGTGGATTGAATATAAAGGCTTAATTTTCACTTATTCCACAAATATTGGGCATTAAAATGTGCCCTGCCCTGTGCTCAGCCACAGGGGGTTACAGAAATAGGACGTTTTAAACAATTTACAATTCAGAAGTTTATAGTTTGTATTTAACTAAGTTTATGTTTAAGTTTATAGTGTATATAAGTTTATATTATATAAATTTATGAATATAAGCAAAAAAAATGATTAAACTCCAGAAAGAAAATCAAAACAACCTGGAAGACTGAACTACCGATAGGTTTGTATTAAGGACATGGGGTGTGTCAAATGCCATACCAAGTAGATAGGGATTGAAATAAGCGTTAAAGGATGAATGTATGAGGTTCGGAAGAAAAAGGTTCGAGTTAAGTTTTCAGGACAAATAGAAGGAAACACACCACAATACAGAGCTGTGAGAACAATGGCCAGTATGTTGCAAGTGTTACTTTGGTAGACTGAAGAATAAAGCTCGTGGTCCGGCGATGTTCTCAGGTACAATGCAGTTAGAAAAGGAGGTTAGGATCATACTGTTAAGGGTTAGACCTAATTCTGTAGGTTGCAGGCTGTTCTGAATTTGATTCCATAATCTTAGTAGTACTTAAGTAATATTAATTTATCTGACTATGAAGGTGATGGTGCAGCTGTGCGATAAAGAAGCAATTGAATATGGAGACAGCAAGTTCCGGTTGGAGCAGGCTTGATTTGAGGCGTCAGGGAGATAAGTGTTAGGATAGGTCTGGAAGGCAGTTGGGTATACGGGCTCATCTCTTGAGAGAGCAGCGCAAATTGGCAATTTGGTTTGGGAGTCAGCTACATCTAGGAAAAGCCAAGGGGGTGAGCGCCATCAGCCGCAGTAAATGTGAAAAGGATTCTGTATTTGAACAGGTGCTGATTTTTATTTTTTCAAAAAACCCAGATCATGCAGAAAGTCTGTTGATCTGACACTGATAACATGAGGTGTTTGTGTTTACTTTATTGTTACATTTTCTTAGTGACCAAAATGGGCTTAACATTCCCATCAGCTTGACTAAAGTTTACATAGAGTTCTTCCCGATTCTAGGCTCCTGACCTCCTTTTTCTTAGGACATTTATACCAGAAAAATTACCATTATACATTCTTTTTCTGCCCCTTTCGGATGTAAATCTTCTCCCAGCCTCTTGTCAGCTTCGAAAGCCACGACTGTCTTTCTCAGGGACCTGTGAGTCATCCCTTTGAAATGTCATTGTCAATAAAAATAGGGTCCCTATTTCCCAGTTTCTGGGGGAGGGTAGGAGCCTCAGTTCCATAGGGGAGGGTTAGCAAACACAGATAGCCTGTTGCACGGGTGGTGTAAACCAATCATTTTGCATCTTTCTATGGTTTATAATGTGCAGATATACACATGACTCAGAGTTAAGTGATTAATGGATGTCATTTCCCTGAATAGTAATCATTTCTAGGCGGCATGACTTTACCCAGTCAGAAGGAGGCCCCAGTCTTTCTTCAGTGATTGAGTGATGCGGTGTGTGATCCATGATCCCCCTGCCTAGGCAGTTAATCCAGGTGTAAAAAATAGGATGTCTTCTTTTATGATCAGATTTAAACATCATCTCCCATTATAGTTTGCTCTAAACTCAGAATTGGGGTAAATTGTATGTGTCCATCTATCAACGAAGAAAACTTTTCTAATTTGGCTCTGTTTCTTTTAGCTTCATACGGTAGTTGTGAGAGTCATCATAGTGAGTAGGGAAGCGGGTGAACTGGTAGTGCCCATCGCACAGAGACGAGTAAGAATACAATGAAATATAGGGGGACACTTAGAACCATGATTAGCCTATTGTGAGAATCACCAACTGTTTCTTCTTGCTCTGTTTTTCTTTTCTATTCTGCAGATCTTCCACAGGACAAAATGCTTTTTGGTATTTTTTGAAACTTCCTAATTTTCTTCTGTTATGATTTCTTCCATTTCAACGTAAGATTTTCTTTTCCAATACAAAAAAAATATTAAAAATTCTGTAAACTTTCTTCCTTCCCGAATCATAAAGACAGGAATTTGCTTTTTTCTACTTAATATCTTGAAGCTTTTCTGTGTCAACACAGAGTGGTTCCTGTTTCTTCAGTATATCTCCAGTATCTTTTATTGTTTTATTATTTTCCGTAGTTTTTAGCAGCTCCACTGTCCATGGACTTTTAAGTTCTGTAAATCTTTTGTTCTTACAAATAATACTCTAGTGAATTTGACTAATTTGTAAATGTATCTCATAGCTGTCATTGCAGACCCCATACTTCTTTTCGCCACCATATATTTTATTGTTAAATTACCCTGATTCAACCTTAAGTTTGGTTAACTAGCTGCTTGGGATGCCACACAGGTCAAATTCTTAAATTGAACGTGAGTGTTCGGGTGTGAGGCATAAACTCATAATGCCTAAAACACGGTTCCTTGTTTGTTTAAGAAAAAGGAAAAAAATGTTCTCTAGAAGGAGGAGGGTATTTCCCTGTTTGAAAAAAAATTTTTTTTTGTCTCAAAAAAATGTAATTTTTTAAGTTCTTATAGTAATTTATTTATTTCAGAGAGAGAGGGCATGAGCTGGGGTTGAGGGGGCGGTATGGAACAGAGGGAGAAGGAAAAGCAGACTCCCTACTGAACAGGGAGCCCGACATGGTGCCCATCCCAGGACCCAAAGATAATGACCTGAGCCAAAGGCAGGTGCTTAACTAACTGAGCCTTCCAGATGCCCCAATAATTTAAGTAATTCAAAAAGTTTTCTAGAAATAACTTGCATTTTAATAAAGATTCGGTTTGTCCTTGGGCATTTCCTTAATAATATTGTGGATAGCCTCTTGAATATTTCTAACTGCACATGCTTTATCACCTCAATAAGGATATAAGCTAATTGAAGGTGGGAGCAATATCCTATCTTACAGATATTCTTCAAAAAGGCCAGAACAGTGCTTTGTTATTAATACATTTCTATGAACTTGTAGAGTGCTCCCATGGTTTAGCTTAATTTTGTCGTCAAATTCACGAAGAGTTTACTTGATGATTCTACCCTTGAACTGACATTATAGAGGCTTACTATGAATGAGGATAACTGTGACTAGAATTCCACTCAGACTCCGACATAAACTGATTCTTGCAACTCCCTATCACCCCGAATCTTGCAGTCATAAGGTATATTCGTCTTGGTTGATAAACACACATCTTTATGTGAAAGAAACCAGAAGGGGGCTGGATGCAATCGTATGCAGAAGCCCGTGCCACTGTTTGGGAAGAGCCAGGTTTGCTGCTTTTCCCAGCCTCACTTTTCTCAACTCACTGGCGTATGAAATTGCATGATGGAAATCAATAACACTACAAATGAAGGTTCTCTCTGCACCCCAGGCATATCAGTGTTTAAACACTGGACAGCACACCACTGGCTTGGTGGTGGCCATAATTATTACAACTACATGTGTATGGATGACAAGAAGACAGCATAAGTTGTTGCTTCCGCTTAAGAACTTACGGAGAGCTTACACAAGGAGTTAAGAACCATCAGATCTACCATAGGGTCTCAGTGGAGGTGATGTTGACAGTTAATATTTTGAGAGTGAACCATGTTCCCAGCTTTTTTCCAAGTGGTTTAAATACATGAACTCATTTAATCCTCTCAACCACCTACTGAAGTAGATATGTAGAGGAAAATCATCTTGCTAATTCCACTTAATAGTTGGCCAAACAAGACATCTAGACAAGAAAGCACGGTGATAAGAACAACGAAACAAGGATAGTTGCTATAAAGTGACAAAGGGAAGTCATCCATTTGGAACAGAATCAGTTACATATAGTTATTAGTCTTTTGTTAAATATTGACAGTGGTTTTTGGATAATGATTAACTCAAAATTCTTTCGAAGTTTTTTTTTTTTTTTTTGTATTTACTATATAGGAAATATTGTTTGTGAATACATCTCAGTGTTACAAATGTTTTCTCCTACAGTAAGGACTTGGGTATTTTGTATTTTGATAAATACAGAACTCAGCCTAACTTTTTCTTATCTCTTTTGGCTTCTCAACAGCACACTGCTGACATCTGTTGCACTATAGCGGTTTGAGAAAACTGTATTGCTTTGTTTGCTCTGATTTATGTGTAATGGGAGCAATGTCCTTTGAATTCCATGGCATGATATAAATTCGTGTACTGTTTTTCCTTTTCTTTTCTACCTGACAATCCATCAACACTATTTATGTGCTGCTCACAGTAGGTGGATTGAGTGTTTCATGAAGAATTTTGAGCCATAAATATTTTATTTCTTCTAGTACTCATGGATGCAATTTGTCCAAGAATGATTCTGTACTTCAATAAAATAATATACAAATCCAAACTTGATGGCAAGGCACTCTAAATAGAATTTTACCTGTTAAAATATGAATCATGCCAGGCTTTCTGCAGAAGCCGCAAGGCCACTGAAGAAGGAGATTTAAAAAGATGGCCTTTTCTCAATCATAGAACAAAAATCTCAGGGTCTAGCTTGTGTTCAGTATAAATTAATATTGTCATCAACTGATGAGCCGAAACTCAGATCCCTTGTTCCATTCTCGTCACTGAGGGGGTGTAGCCCTTATTGCAGCTTCAAGAATTGAGAACATAGGGTAAGCCCCTAAACCTAGGAGAGTATGGCTCTGTTGAGTCCTGTAGGAAAATCCCACTTAACTTTTTATTCTAAAATTTCACAAATATTTCTCTATATGGTAACTATTAACTCAAACTGTTAAAAGCTCATGGGGCAGTAAAGATCTGTACATAATTATTGAGAAATGCTAACCTTACAATGAAAATGAAAACCATCCTCCTTAGTACTGGCGTATTCGCTATTTTATCCACACAGTCACTGGGTTTTTATTTTTATGATATGGAAAATACAAATTGATGTTTTCTGGAGTCACTAATGATATGACTGCCATTGTACAACTCTATTTATATGAATTCTCTCATTTCTTTAAAGTCAAGGAGTTGTATGTTCCAATGCCATCCATGTAATGACCTGTTTTACAACATTTCTAATAAAAACTTTTAATGGGCAGAAAGTCACAATCATCTAGACTTTAAGCAACGGACTAAAGAGTTCTTCTATGGATATAAACCTTACTTTCTGTAACTAGGGCAGGAGTTGGTAAAATTTTTCAGTAGAGGGCGAGATAATATTCTAGGCTCTGAGGGAGAGAGAAAAATCTGAGGATATTGTTTAGGTACTTAAACAACCATTTAAACTGTAACCATTTAAAATATTTCCAACATATTTAGCTCCCAGGCCACACAAAAACAGGTAGCAAGCCACATTTAGCCCATAGGTCACGGTAGGATGTTAGGCTCTGGAAAAGAACATCTTCAAAAGTGGAATGAAAACAAGGTTCCTCATTTAGTCCCCAGAGTGTATCGCTGGAGACCATACAGTCTGGTTCTAAGAGACATCCAGAAATTCAGTCTATGTCTCCATTGATCAGATTTTCTCCCTCTTAAAAGTGCTTAGGGAGCTCAGCTACCTTAGATGTACCTTTAATGGACCATGGTTGGGATGTGTCCAGTCCTGTTAGGCTGCGAATAATGAAGGGGCTGTCAGTACAGACTGTGATCCAGCGTTGGTAGGTTGTTTTTTAATGTGGACAGTGGGTATAAGCCCCAGGTCCCAGCCACAGTGAGGATGTCCTCTTGTCTGGGCAAATCTGAGGGTCAACTGTCCAGGGCTGTTCTCAGGGAAGAGTCTCCTCTCTATATAGCAGGCCCCTCAGGTCAACAAGAGAATTGGCGAGATTCTTCATGGCATAGAAACTTTTTATTCACTGCCTGAATCCCGTTGGCATCTTGCTTGCTAAAGATGCTTTAAATGCAAGTTTAATGTGTAAAAAAACGTACACATCCATGACAGAGTGTCAATGCAGAGTGAGTGTTGAGGAAGTGTAGTGAAAAATTCCTTATTCAAACTTGTTTAGAGGCCCGCAATTTATATTTGTAAAAACGGATTCATAAAATATTATTATTTCCTTTGTGGAATCTGTAATTAAATATTTTTCAAGGTCAGGTAGGTCATAAAATTCATGTTACAAAAACTTACTGGTGGGACATGCTAATATGGTCACAGAATTGTAGCTTGTGGAAATCTGCAAGCCAGTTTCTGAGCAATCATTCCTTGCAAAGCTGGATTTATGATATATTGTGGCTAATGCATTTCAACATTATTAGTTCCTGTGGTAGCCTGGTTAATATGTGAAAATAATTGGTTTCTGTTCTAGTTATTATCATTTTGGTACGTGATCTTTAGAATGAAAATAAGTACCTGTGCTGTTCTTTCTAGGTCAATTACAGGCAGAACAATTAAATAGAAAATTGTTATGTTTGTCATCAGAATTCGTATCTTTTATAATATTCTTTCTCTCCAAATTACTTCATTTTGCCAAATGCAGTGCTTCTGAACAAAATGGGCTATATAACAGAAGAGAATAATAATGTCGTTTTCTTTGCTTGATAATTTGACTTTTCTTTAGTAGCAACATTATGTGGTTAACCTACATTCTATTTATCTTTCCTTTCAAAGCGTAATGAAATTGTGTTCTTAAGACTGCTGACTAGATAGTAATTCCTTAATTTGTAATTGTGTCCCCACGGAATGGCAGTCACATCCTGCAAGAGGCACTTTATATTTATCTTTGCTAAATCTCTCCATATGAATGTTTATATTGCTCCTTGATTTATCAAGGAAGAATAATAGGCTAAACTATTTCATCCCTTTTGTTTAAATCTTTCTCACTTTGATTACTGTTTTAATCTGTTCTTTAAGTTCCACTTGGCAATTTTTTTTATGATGCTGTATGAGGTGCTTTGATGAAGCTATTTAGCAAATTACAGAAATAACACTTGAAAAGTAAATAGCACCCTGGTGACCTTCATATTTTCTAAGTGTATTAATGCACCTGTAGGAAATTCACTACCTACTAATAACATTTTCTTAAGATGTAAAATAAAACCTGTTGAGCACATTTATTTAAAAAAATAAGCCAGGCATTCTTCTAAATGTTTTCAAAATTCCTTTTTCATCTACTAATTCTTAAGTACTCATAACAACCTAAAAGTAGATGCTATTATTATTATTATTATCATCATTTGTCATTGAGGACGTCGTGGGTGAAGAGAATTTACATAGTTTGCTTAAAATCAGACAGCTTATAGAAATGGCAGAGCCAAGGTTTGAGCCCAGGCTATCAGGCTCCAGAGTCAGTCTCTTAATTACCCTGAGCCCCTAAATACTGAAAATGGTATATCAAAAGTCTATCTTCATTTAAGTCTATGATATCCTAAATTTTTAAATGGATTATCTTATAAAGTTGTCCAAGTTCTCATTATCTATACATATTCTTTGGATACCTTACCTAAATATATCTTCATAGGTCTTGAGTAAGTTTCCCCGATCATTTGTAAGAGGAAAATCCTGTGTAGAACCCCCTGTCTTTTACTAGATACCCCTTGGGATTTAGGTTAATAATGACTCCTCATAGTGTAATATGTGGACAGCCTCTTTTTGCTACTCCGTATCACTTGTTCGCTAAGTGCAAAGTGGCAGGTGCACATGCCTGCGGTGCAGTCCCTTTAGCCCCCTCACCAGAATTCATGTCAAGAGTGCTGACTTGCAGAAGCATGTTTCAAGATTGCCACCTGGCATAAGATCTAGGTTGCTTTGAATAGATCTCGCTCTTCAAAAAGATTCAGATGAAGCAGATAAATACAGGCAATCGTTCCACACGTTAGGGGCTATGGTTCATGCTTCTGAGCAATTTATTCTTTGCTGCATTATTAATCATCCCATGTATCATGTTGACATTTTCACCACCACAGATGCAGTCATAACAGTTGACAGTTGCAATATCAGATGACACCTGCTTGAGACATTTATCAACTGTTAAGGTGAGATGTTGTGGAAGTCTGAGCCAATAAACAGATTTAGCGGTCTTGACTAATTAACATTTAGAGAGAAATTGTTCTCTAGAGACTGAGTGGAAGAAAGGCATGCCTTGGGTAAAACTACCTTTACTGAGTATTTACTGGGGTTCAGGCACTGTGCTGAATTCACTGTGTTCGTGAGTGAATATTTCACCCCATGAGGTGGGTCCTGTATTTAGTTCCATTTTACAGATGATCAAACAGAAAAGAAAGGTTGATTAACTGAAACAAGATTCAGCAGTCTCGGTCGGCTGTGCACATGGTTTGGTAAAAACCCAGACTCCACGATTACTATTTTGCATTCAAACCAGGCTCTTCATTTCCTACCTGTGGGAGAGTTACGTTCTCCATGCCTGTTTATTCACCATTCAGATGGAGAATAATAACTCTTTCAACAGCTACTGTGATGCATTAATACATGAAATAGCCTTGGAACAACGAATGTTTGCTCACACCCAGTTAGCAAGTGGCCACATTGAAACTTGAACCTATCAAGTTTCAGAGCCTGGGTTTTAACAACTGTATCAATTTACTTGGTGCAGATGTTACCGTCCTTTGTTCTGCCATACCCACATATATATTAACTTCCTTCTAGAAGCAACATTAATTCTTACTATGCCCTTACCTCATAAAGACGCTCTGCTTTGAGCAACATTTTCAACATTCAGAGCATGCTCCCAGAGCCCACATAGGACGCCCGGGGTGATGCCTCCCGTGGACGAGGAAAGGACAGGAATCCGACCTGGGTCACAGTTCTGCACCTTCCTCAAAAACCCTTCACCGCAGAATTCATTTGTTTGAGCAGCTGTGGAGCTTCTGAAGAAGGAAGTTCACTGGAGAGGCACAATGTGAAAAGGAATTTGGATAACTAATTCTATGGATTCTGTTTTGTGAACTTAGGCATACAAGAGGCGGTCACACTCATTCGGTTTTGTCTTGTTATCTGCCCTCCTGAATACCAGCTCTGTTCTGTTCTTTACCCTAGAAGCTCTTTCCAGTTCTCAACAGAGATGGGGTTGTGCATTTCCTATTGTGAGTAATGGCTCTGTTTGATTAAATAAATAACATTTCACACTGGCGTAGTTCACAAAAGGATTTAGAAACCATTAAGGATGTATTTAAAATCTCACAATGGACCCCTATCACTTAGTTCTCTGGCACAAATTACAGTTTCTGACACATTAAAATTATACTTGAAGAGAGGATTTTCTGAACATTTTCCCAAAGTGAGCATTTAATATCTCATTGAAAATATAATAGAAAAGAGGATAGAACATTTTCTGTGAAAGTCTCAGGGAAAAAAAATGCCAAATTTTCTATATAGTGATTTATTTGGTTACTTCATTACCAAAATAACACTAGATTCAAGTAGACTTAGTTATTTCAGTTTCTCTCTGTATTAAACAAAGTTTCTCTTCTTCAATTCTTTAATCAATTCCCTTTTAAAAATACCAGACTCTACCATCAAAACATCCCCCACTTCAGATCTACTAGAAAAATGCAGCCCCAGACATCCTTCTAAATTAGTGCTGTTCCTTCATGTATTTCTTTTTTGATTGCCCTCCTTTGTGTGCCGACATCTTTCCCAGGTCACTAGTGCTTTCCAGACTCTGGGTCTGTCACTTTGTCATCGTGCCATCCCACGAGAGCCTGCGTGTTCTTTCATTTCCTCCCTCAACCTGAATGGTTCTCTATCACCTAGAGTCTGGACTCTGCTGAACAGCAGGAAGTTGAATGTGTGACACCAGATTTGCCTTTTCAGCAAAGTGTGGCTCCAGAAGAGAATGCCAATGTAGTAAATACTGGGGGACAGTTTTTCAAAACCGGGAGAACTCATTAGGAGCTAATGAGGGCTTTTTGGATTTCTCAAAATCATACAGCAAGCTGCTGTTGGCTTAGTCTGTGCCCTGGGCCAGCCTGAATCCGCTGCTGGGGAAAAATGACTTTGCTCAGCTTGCTCTGATGGAGGTGGATGGGCTGTGGGCTCTGGACAGGCAACGTAACCAATAATCAGTTCTACAAAGACTTTCCTCTAGCAAATGGCAGGCAGTCACCCGCCAGGATCGCTAAGAAAATGAAATTTGGGTTTACTGAGAACAAATCTTGTTTTTGGGTCAGCTGAATATCCGTGGGTGGAAAGATCAGAGGTGGAATGTTAATTTATCAAACTGGTGTAATTAGAAAGCACCTTAGTACAAAATACAAAATAATGGAGACTGGTATCCAAGTACCAAGATTCAGGCTGACAATAGAAAACGTTTATTAGATGGCAATTTACTTGTACTGATTATTACATATAATTAAATTTGTCTGAGATTCAACTTAGGTGAATACAGAAAACATTTAAAAAGTTCCCAATCTGGGGCACCTGGTGGCTCATTCGGTTAAGCATCTGCCTTCAGCTCAGGTCATGATCCCAGGGTCCTGGGATCAAGCCCCGTATTGGGCTCCCTGCTCAGTGGGGAGCCTCCTTCTCCCTCTGCTGCTCTCCTTGCTTGTGCTCACTCTCTCTCTCCCTATCAAATAAATAAAATCATTTAAAAAAAGCTCCCAGTTTTACAGCCTAAGTGATAAATTTACTTTTCTAAGGATCAAGCAAAATCTGTGGGAAGTCATACTTCCAAATATAATTCCAAAATTAATTCTTTTAATAGACTTTTGTAACTCCATAGAACAAGCTCTGCTGTCCAGTATGATAGCCACTAGCCATGTGTGGTGCATGAATACTTGAAATATGTCTCTTCTGAATTGAGATGCACTATAAGTATAAAAAGCACACTGGAGTTTGAAGACTCTGTACAAAAAAAAGTGGAAACTATCTTAATTTTTATAT
Source organism: Ursus maritimus (assembly GCF_017311325.1). Lineage (NCBI taxonomy): Eukaryota > Metazoa > Chordata > Mammalia > Carnivora > Ursidae > Ursus > Ursus maritimus. The sequence goes on along the minus strand of NW_024425563.1, from coordinate 60,003,252 downwards.
CGATGACATGTAACTAAGATAGGACCATGTATCTCATTTCTTTAGAGAATATAACAAAAACACCGAATCTATATTATCTACCTGTAACGATTTCATTCTACTTACAAAGCAAGGGAGATACTCAGGATTAGATGTCTCAGCTAGAAAGTTTATCAGGACTATCAGCGTTAAAGTCCTATTTAAAATCTTTTTCCACTAAGCTCAGACCCGGATAAATGAAGAGCCCTTAAAATTACAGGAAATAAAACCTATTATACTGCCCTAAAAAATATGCTTGTATCACACCTGGAAGAATAACTTCTGGGTCTCCTGGGTAAGTACCAACAACACAAGCTCTTCGGTGAAAGTCAGGGCTGTAGACAGTGCTGTGGGGAAACCAGCACAGGAACTGAGGTCACGTGGCTTTACACGTCTGGTCGCCACACCACGCTCTCTGCCTTCTTGGTGGTCTCGGGGGCAGCATTTGTATCCATGAGAAAATACTTGTCTTAATTTCTAGGCCTACTAAGGATGTGTGGGAGGAAAGGTGTGCCATATTCATCCTACCCTTTCTTCTATAAAAAGCACAAATGCATGCCTTTAAAGATTTGTGAAAGTACATTTTTTCCTATTTTCATTTTCACAGGGAAGTAGGTTAAAAGGATTTCTCAAAAAATAATCAGCAGTTAAATAAGTGGCCTCTTTCATTAAGTATAAGCTGTCATTTCTATGATGAAATAATTTAGGGATGTGTAGGTAATCAAGCTTGCAATAAAACAGATTCATTTCAAGAATCTCTCTAGTTTATATCTCCACGAACCAAGTACAAACAGGCAAAGTGCTTAGTTAACAGCTTTGTCTAACTTTCACAGTGCGTTCCTCTGACATTTTCTGCAAAATTGCTGTCTCTTATTTCTGTCAGTCTACCTGATTCTGAGAAATGAAAATGAGAAGAAATTATAACAAGGCATTCAGAGATAGTTAAGTATTCATGATAGGTATTTTCTCATCTCTGATAAATACGTTCAGAAAAAATCCCCGCCCGGCTTGCAATTTCTTCAGTCTCTGAGAGCGTGCCTGTGGCAAGCCTGTGGGGAATTGAATACCCTAGCTGGGACTTGTACACAGAAGTCTCACCGTCGGGCTTCCAAGCTAGTGGAGGGAAAAGAATCAAGAGCATTGATGAAAACAGACAATGGGAACGTGCTGTCAACAGTACAGCGGAGGATAAGGGAGGCTGGAGCTGGATGTTGGAGAGGGCCATCTCACGGCGGGGTTAAGGTTTGATTTGGCCCACAGGAGCTATGCCTGTGTCTTCCATCCTCTTTGTAGCTCTCACCTCTTAAGGGAAGAGGAACTGCTAATCCTCTTGGTAAGAAGCCAAGACTGAAACCGAATCTCATTTGCAAGTATTTTTTTTCTCTCCCGCTCATTTTCTGCCTTCATGCAGTAATCAGATGCAGGCCTCAGCGGACCTTGTTCTCCTCTGCTCTGTTTCCAGCAGTCACATTGGTAGCCTAAAGCTGGGGCCTCCTCTAGGGTCCAGCCTACTAGCCTTTGTTGGCTGGTGTGCTTGGATGTCTTGGTCAGTGCTTCAAGTTCCTGTGGCAAGCAAGCCACCGACGAAAACTAAAAGGCAGGAGCTCTAACCCAACTTCACCCCGGAGAGTTTCGCCTAGTGGTACTGACCACTGATCCGACTAGAGATAGAAGCTTAGAAAGAGGTTGTATTTGCAGTGGGCGGGGAAAGGCGCTAAAGTTGGTTTGCAAGGTTCAACTCCTTTAGAGTCAGAATAGGCCTGAAAACCTCTTCACTCACCAGAATCTTTACGTCTAGGAATGCAAACGCCATACAGTTTCTCTCTGCTCTTTATTAATGCCCTCCATTCTTGATCCACCGTCTAGTTTGAATCAGAAATGGTAAAGAGGAAATTAAAGAAGTCATCCTCCTTTTAAATTCTTTGAATGGTTAAATACAGTGTATAGAAAACAAATGCGTGCTTCAGCTTCATTGTGAATTTTTTTTTCTTTTCTTTTTACCTGTTGATTTTGAAGATCAAATGAATGGTGAGGAGTTTGACAGAGAAGACTTGGGTATTACTTGGGTGCAATAAAAGCTCATCTAAATTCCCAGAATTATGTACAAGATAAGAGGTGTTTGCAAGCTGGTAAAGAGTTACAGTCTTTTTGCTAATTGATTAAAAATTAGCTTTTTCCACCTACAGGGTAGAGATCAATTGATTATATCCTCAGCACCATTTTTCTCTTTCTCCCCTCAGATATGCTAAGTTCTTTCTCCCCTCAGATACGCTAAGTTCTTCTTCCCCTCAATGGAAGCTGCAGTGTTTTCATAGGATGCTGTCCACCGATCACACTGAATATTTCCTAGCAAGTAACTTAGGCAACATTAATATGTTCCTATTTCTAGAATTGTGAGATTGGGATTGAAATTATGCCAGTCTTGACTTTCTTGACTAAAATCAGAAGATAGAAAATTGTAGAGTTGTCATTGTCTACGGGTCGTGTCATTGTTTAGTAAGAAAGAATAAAGCCAATAGGCCAAGAGTAGAAGAGAGAAGATATAACTTCCAGGTGTGAATTCCTGACTCCAGTTATTCATGAAGCTTGACTACATTATTCTCTTCCTATGGATTAGTCTTTTAAAACTTCCTTGAATTCCATAAACCAGTGGATTCTCTTTCCAGGCTTAGCGAGTCACATAGATTCCTAAGAATACATGTCAAAAAGTTTAACAAATGGATATTCATAATAAAGCAGAAAATGATTTTCCAGGGTTGAGAGCAAACCTGTGATAAGAGTAGCAATCACAGGGGCGCCTGGGTAGCGCAGTCGTTAAAGCCTCTGCCTTCAACTCAGGGCGTGATCCCGGTGTTCCGGGATCGAGTCCCACATCAGGCTCCTCCGCTGGAAGCCTGCTTCTTCCTCTCCCACCCCCCTGCTGTGTTCCCTCTCTCACTGGCTATCTCTCTGTCACATAAATAAATAAAATCTTTAAAAAAAAAAAAAAAAAGAGTAGCAATCACACCATTTTTCCTATCATATGAATATCTTTTTCTATATTTGTAGAAGAACTGAATAATTGATCCTCATCATGTGGACAATGTATTATCAAGAGAAGACATACTTATTTTTCAATATGATATGCAGAGGATGGCAGGGAGGGATGTAAATATAGTTTAGAAAATACACATGAATAAATAATAAAATGTTTAGACTAGTTCTAATTAATTGATTGTAAATATTAATTGTAAATCATTAATTGTAAATATTAATTGTAATATTTTTATTGATTAATAGTAAATATTTCCCAAGCATTTGTTATTTTTTTCAAGAAAATAATGTAATCACTTCAACAGCTCAGAAAGACTTTGCGAATTCTTTATACTTTTCATCATTATTAATTCTAAAGCTATTTTGATATACTCTCAATTAATGGAGTACTGAGAAACAAATACATTAGTTCCATGGCATTTTATCGATAACCACTTTTCCAAGCTAGCTCCATTTCTTTCTCTAAGCTAGATACTCTGATTTTATGTATACTGAGAAATTTTTAAAAATCACATATTTCAGCTTTTAAAATATTAATCAGGACTTGTCATTTATTCCTTCCAAGTTCTGTTCAGTGGATAGAAGATACACAGGTTATTTGGTTTACAATATCTACAGAGTTAAAGCTCTGATTTATAAACAATGCCCTGAATATGAGAGTTCTTAATCTTACATGGCTGTCCAATCAGTGACTAGTTCAATAAGAATAAGGTAGCCAGTTTCCCAGTTGAATGAAATTACTATCGTCTTGCAATATAATTTCTTTAAATTTACTGGAGCGTTAACATACACTCTAGACTTTGATTTCTCATAGTACACAAAATAAGCTCAATACAATTTTAGTTTGATTTTACCCTTATAAGTTTACAGATTTCACATAGGTGAATTCACACAGGTGAATAATTATATGGATTTTGAGTAAATTATAAAGTATGAAGGAGTTGTGTAAGAAAAGTGGCATACAAAGAATGACAAGCATATGGAACAAGTGTAGATTGATAGGTAAGTGGGAGAGGAAGGATAGGAACAACAAATAACAGCTTGGTGGGAAGAAAAAAGAGCAGCTCAGAGGCCAAGGAACAGATGTGCTTTAGCAAATTACATATTTTGTATCAGAACTGTATTATCAGAGTTATTACCAAAGTGAAGAGAACTCAACGATAAATTACATTTCTTCTATAATTTATCATCACATTACTGCCTGTTTTGATTGGACTTGAGATTTGATTTATAGAGAGGACTGAGTAATGACACAATGAGGTCAATGCCATTGAAAGTTTTATTACTTGCAGGTGCTAATAAGAGAAGGGTGCCCGCCGTGCCATGCAGAGCCACATGGGGAGGCACTTGGTTGGTCGGGAGGCAGAAGGGGTGAGGGAAGAGTATGGCCCAGAGCCTTTATTGTGGTTTCGCTGGGAAGGAATGACCAAGGCAGGGTAGGCAAGTTTGAGCAAGTTTAGGATTAAATGGTTTGCATAATTCCAGTGGGCTCTGAGCTATGAGTTGTCCGGTACCTGGTTCTGAGATGACTTAGGCTGGGAAACATTGGCTTGGTGTGTGAGAATTAGATAAAGTTGGTGGTTGGGATGTGGGTTTTGGCTTTGTTAGTTTGTATGTGAAAGTCATGCTTACAGAGGAGTTGTTTGCTATCTCTAGGAACTAGCTAGCCCTAGGGGGAACAGGTTTAACCTGGCCAACAAGGTCCCCCAAGTTGGCAAAGCAACACCAAGTACAGAGAACAGCAGAACATGATTAATACACTACCCCAGTTGAAGTAGTTTTATAAGGCCCTTTGCTTAGGCACTTCTTAAAGTTACTCAATATATTATTAATGTTAAATATTACCAAATCACTTTAAAACTTTAAGAATCATCATTTTTATGATTCCTTATTTGTAATGAACTGCTAAAAATATTCACTTAATGTTACAGCGTTTTTTTAAATGTTTCCTCTTAGCTTTTAAATAATTCCATCTCTCTCTCCAATACTGCAACCCCACTCTGAATACTCAGCCATCATTATCAGAGCTCCATTTTATTTTAATGAACATGACAATGAAAATGGTAAATGATGTCGATCAGGAGGCCGGGACACTTGCTGTAGCATGTTAAATAATATGCTGAATCATCTAAGCTAATATCAGTCTTGTTAATTGGCCATACACTCTGATTTATTTTAAGACTGTCTAAACCAAATCAACGTAAAGGAGAGAATAAATACCATCAGGCACTCTGGTCCATTTTTTTCCCCCCTCAATCTGAGAGTTTAATAGGCAAAGACATATGTGTGTGTATATAAAATTATATACATATCCCTTTTACAAGGGTACAGCTGAGTACACACATGGGAACATATCTACATATTCCACAATGTCAACTGTGTCTACTTATTTTTTTAAGATTTTATTTATTTATGAGAGAGTGTGGGGAGAAGGAGCAGAGGAAGAAGGACAAGCAGACTCGTGCCATTTGAGACCACACGCGTGGACCTAGATGGTATTATGATATATTGGTATACCATATGGTGTATGGTAGATATTGTATGTACTTTGACACATGCAATAAGAGTGAGAAAGACAAATACCATATGATTCCACTCGTACATGGAATCTAAAAGACAAATGAATAACTGAACAAAAATCAAAATGAGACCTATAAATACAGAGAGCAATCTGCTGGTTGCTGTGGTTGGGGCTGGGGTGGGAAAAATGGGGGGAAGGGAGAGGGAGATAAAGGCTTCCAGTTCTGGAATGAATGAGTCATGGGAATAAAAGGTACAGCACAGGAAGTACAGCCACTGAGACTGTAACAGCAATGTAACAGACGGCAGCTACACTTGGGAACATAGCATAATGTATGAACTTGTCAAATCACTAAGTTGTACACCTGAAACTATTGTAACATTGTGTGCCAACGACATTCAAATTTAAAAATAGAAGAATGAAAAAAGAGCTTTGATCATCTGATAGTAGAAAATCCTGCTTCAATTTTCATTATTCTGTTAAGTCATTAAGGAGGACAGCTAGGCCTAAATAGTCAGCCAGGGAAATATAAAATTTCTGCTCTTAAAATTTTCAAATGTTCCTTAGATGTTTTAATGAATGTTTCTTTGATGTTTCCTATAAAACTTACGGAAATAGGTCAGGAAAAGTTTTCTTCAGTTTTAGTTCATTAGAAGACCACACTCTACCAAGCTAAGAGACCATCCCTACTGTATCTTGTATGTCAGATTATATTCATATACAATGGGGGTTACAATGAGAGTTCCCTTGTACCCCCCATTAGATGTATAGCATGATGGAGAGATAAATATGTATTGTTTTAATCCCCTGAGAGTTCAAAATTTTTGTTACTTGGCCAAACACAACCCTACTCTGACTGATATATATAGTGATAAAGAGAATACAAGGAATGTGAGCTCCAACTGCCTGTAAAGAGCCTGTTCTTCATTCTTTGCTCCACATAAAATTTAACCATATTAACTGCTCTTAATAAAACCCTTGATCCTAGAGAGAAAGCAAATTCTCAAAGTACAAAAAAACATCATCGTAAAGCATTTCTTCCTATTCTATTCAGATATAAGCAGAAAGATCTCATTAAAATACTCAGTTGGAGTATAAATTTCTTTGTTAGTATTCGAAGCCAGGGCTTTCTTCATCTGGGACTTATGTAGCTTTATAAGCATATCCCAAGTTAGATTATTCAAACTGCAGATCTCTAATGTTCCAATTTTCCAAAGTTCCCTATAGACAAAAAAGAAATGCAAGAAAATCACAGCACCAGTTCAATACCATCAATTTTAGAAAACACAAGCACGTCCCAGAATCAGTTTTGATTACTGTGGCATCTTCTTCACTGCAGATTTATTTGACTATTACAGAGTATTTTCCAAGCTTAAATAGTGTGTCCCAAAACCACTTATAATTACCATAATTCTGGTCTGCCTCTCAGCCTATGTTAAGAATGCACTGCCTTCACAAGTAACACAATTCCAACATCATGTTTCTAAAATGGGATGATATGAGGGGGGCTGTATGTGCTTACACATTAATATTTTTTTGGTCTCCGGCCTTATAATTCCATATATAGTTTAGGCTCTTGTGTCAAGTAACATTGTTATTCTCTTTCACTGATTATAAAGGAGGCAGGGTTTTATTTTTGTGAGAAATAGGGAGACAGAAGAAAGAAGGAAAAGTCTTCCCAATTTCCAGCCCTTACTGTATGTCAATCAAATCGGGCCACCTGTCCAAAGTTCATCCCTGTTCACAGGGATAAAAATTTTGTGATTCTACAATTTTCATATCTGGAAGGATAAACAAAGACCTCACTATTAACGATTCTTCCTTATAGGGCAGCACTTAGCTATTTTGGTCGTTTTGTTTTTCTCTTTGGCTTTATACACACATCCATGATTATAAGCATATGCCCACAGAGACACATCCACACCTACACGTAGAACACACACGTAGCACACCTGTGTGTTCTTACCTAAGAGTCCAGAGCTCGTTGTTTACATAAAAAAACATCAATATCCAACAAGCATGTGGTTGGAGTATCAGCAAGATTACAGATAAGTCACAGGAATCCCCAAATTTAATCCTACTAAGTTCCTACTCGACGCAGAATGAAATTGCAAGAAGCCAGCAGGGAGACATACAGAAGAACACGATCACATAATCTGGAGTAGCCAGTTCTGAGCCACCCACAAGTGTCTTAGCATCACCCATTTAAAAGTCAGTGACTTTCTCGTTGGAGTTTTTTCATGTTTTCTGCCAAGGCTAATCCAGAACTGAACGATTTTGATTTTGATTTCAGCCAGAAGCAATTCTGAAGGTAAAAGAAATTTCTCACATGGGCCTTTGACGATTAAATTGCAACTGTGTGTAACTTCTAAAGATCCTTTATGGACATTCTACATAGAATACTAGCCAATAAGATTTTTACTGGCAAAAGAGCCCTCACAATAAGAGAGGCTTATTTTTTTTCATCCAAGATTTCACTCCCTAAACATACCCACCCCTTCACATTCATTTCAATATGCAAGTTGGTGGCAGACTTGAGTCCTGTCTTCAGGTTGAAGAAAGACTGAGTTGCCCATTATTATTATTATTATTATTATTATTATTAATTATTATTTTAATTAACATGTAATATATTATTTGTTTCAGGAGTACAGGTCTGTGATTCATTAGTCTTACACAACACCCAGAGCTCTCCACAACACATACCCTCCCCAATGTCTATCACCGAGCCACCCCATCCCCCCGCCCCCCCCTGCCCTCCTGCAACCCTCAGTTTGTTTCCTAGGATTAAGGGTCTCTTATGGTTTGTCTCCCTCTCTGGTTTCATCTTGTTTCATTTATTTCTCTCTTCCCCTATGATTCTCTGCTTTGTTTCTTAAATTCTGCATATCAGTGAGATCATATAATTGTCTTTCTCTGATTGACTTATTTCACTTAGCAGAATAGCCTCTAGTTACATCCACATGTTGCAAATTTCCCAGTATTTCTAAATAAATGAATACAGTATTTGGCACAATGGCCAAGGCCTGTCTCATTATAGCTATTTCCTTGTGGCCCACAGGAAGTTATAAACACAGAATAAACAAATACTTCTTTACCATTAGTTGACACTTTGGCACCAAACCTCTACATTATCTGGTGGACTGGGCTTGGCCCAGGTATGGTTAAAAATAGTGCTCAAAGATTTTTAATATTAACGGATACACTATAACTGATGATTTATTTGTTAAGACATCCAAAACTTGTTTTAATCTTGCCCATTCCACCACATTCTCCCCAAATAAAATAGTAAGATAGAAAACAAAATATCTGTTTTTTCAACTCTGATCTAAATTCCTATATTTGATATCTGAGATAGTCATAAAGTAGCTTAATCATGATAACAGATGGTCAGATGAGATAAATTTAATTCAGCTCAATTATTTGTGGACAAAATTCTTGAATTTGAAGACATGGTGGTTAAACTTGACAGTTTTTCCAAAGACATCTCGGAGACAGAACCACTGTTAATAGAGAGTAAGATCCATGGACAGAGATCGCACTTGATTAAAATCATCCCCCCTCCAAAAAAAAAAAAAAAAGAAAGAAAAGAGTTTGATTCATTGTCGCTCCTATTAGCACACTTAGTACTAGTTTTAAGTTGTTTAACTTTTAAAAAGCACTAGATGTGAAACATATTCCTAAAAAATTTGAGTAAATTCTCACACTGCTTTCATGTGTTGTACAAGGCGGCAGAAGAGCCATACCGATGTACTGTAACATTCAGATACTGCTTCAAATTAAACCGATACACATATATTTTATTTTTAGTCACATGAAAAGGGATTCACGCCTTATGGTAACAGATACATATTTCATGAGGAAGTCCACTGAATGGAGATTTCTAACAAAACTTCTGGTATGGAATTCTTTACTGCATCCCACTGTATTAAATCCAAATGAAACTTCGTATTCATCAAAAGTATATAATTTTTCTAAAAGTGTATTATTTTGTATACCAAAACACCAACTATAGTAGCTATACTATACAATTATAACTAAACAGAGAATATATGTCAATTAAAATATAAGGAGTAAATATTAATAAACTGTGTAAATGAAATAAACATAATGTGTAATATTTCTTTCCTTTAAAATTCAAAATCATGATAGCTTTCAAGTATGTTTTTACTTGGTTTTATTCAATACCAGCGTGAGTCTGGAAATATGTTCTGTAGCATCTATTTTTAAAAACAGTAAATTTGAAATAGATACAGTTGAGGGGCACCTGGGCAGTGCAGTCTGTTAAGCATCCAGCTCTTGGGCCATCCTTTTTTATGGCTGCATAATATTCCACAGTGTATGTGTGTACCACATTTTTCTTGTCCATTTGTCTATCAGTGAACACTTAGGTTGCTTCCATATCTTGGCTATTGTAACTAACACTGTAACATAGGGGTGATATATTTTTTCAAATTAGTGTTTTTGTTTTCTTTGTTTAAATACTCAATAGTGGAATTATTGGATTATATGATATTTCTGTTTTTAATTTTTTTTGAGGAACCTCCATACTGTTTTCCACAGTGGCTGTACGTAACCTAAAGAAAGAGAAGTGTTACTAGAGATGATTCAGGATAAGGAATGCATTGGTCCAACACGTTAGGAGCCAAAGTCTCAGTTATGATCGATCAGCCAGTAGTTACAGACAATCTATGTATACATTTGTCTGAACTTATACCCTGTACAAGTATCTCTCTGCGGACTTCATGGATGTGGGGAGGGTCATGGACGGAGGAACTTTAGCCACAGTGAGAAATTCACCAAAGGCTCAAGATACTTGCATTCCACATCCTGGTAGTCACTGTTTCTCCCCAACCTTTGTCTCATTTTCCATCATAGAAACAAGACTAATAACTAATTTCTTTACGTTGCAAGGTAAAGAAAAGTTTTTTAAATTCACAGCATTTAATAAAGATAATGTGCTCTTTAATCCGCTCTTATCTATATTGATGAAATTAGTTTTAGCTGACTGAATTTATAATTGATTGTAAGACAGTTGTGTCATGGAAACCATAATCACTAGCTAATACACATGCTTCTTAGCAGAAAGAAAAAATAGATTCAAAATAGCTATTTTATCATTTCAGAAATATTTCACAGTATCGTCAGTGATGTATTTGCAAACTTGTAAGTAGATCCATCTTGATATGATAAAATTAGAACATGAGAAAATCAATGCCTTTATATGTGGCTGTTTCCAGGGAAATTCAGTAAGAGGAATATATTTAGAGTTTATTTTCCTGTGAGTAGACAAAATGGTTTGTTGCAGTTTTAAGATCTTACAAGGCTTATATAATAAAAATAATGAGATTTTACTGTTGGTGTTAGAGAAATATTGGTTAAATTTAGAACTACGTAGGAGGCAAAATTCAGACCACCTGTTATAATCAGAGTTGCAGTAAAGAAACTTTTTGCATTAGTTTGTATTGGCTAGGTAATAGAAAGAGATTACTCAAAATGTAATTTAAATAGAAAGGTATTAGTTAGAATGTAAATTTATTTTCCAATAGCAATTGGGTTTTTAAAGTTTTATCAGCTCTTAATGTTTCAAAATACATTCTACCTTGGTCTTACGGATCACATCTGTACAGTCTAAGCTAAATAAATTGAGGGGATCAAAGAAGTAGGTCTTTGTTCTAAGCTGCAATCACACTTCATCTTCAGAATAACATATTATTCTCATTGTGTGAAAGGACAAAATAGTGTTCAGGAAGTTAAAGTTTAGTTAAAGTCACACAGGTAATAAATGAAATCACCAGTATTTTAATAAATGTGTGCCTAATACTAATATCCATGTTATATAATACTTCAGAGCTAACCCTGACCTACCCAGTGGAGATATATTTCTCATTTGATCAAGTGACTCATTTTATTCTGAGATTAACTAGCCTGGAGAAAAGACCAAGAGAAGAATTCTTTAGACAACTTACTAGTAATTTTATGTTCATTGTTCACAATATATATGGAATTAATTTACCAACTGCCAGTGACAAAATTCTTTTTTTCTCCAAAGTTTTATTTAAATTCTGTTTAGTTAACATACAGTGTAATATTAGTTTTAAGTGTAGAATTTAGCGATTCCTCGCTTACATATAACAAAGTGCTCATCACAGGTGCACTCCTTAATACCTATCACCCATTCAACCCACCACCCCGCCCACCTCCCGTCTGGTAACCCTCAGGTTGTTCTCTATAATAAAGTGTCTGTTTCTTGGTTTGCCTCTCTCCCCCCTCCCTGTGTGCATTGTTTCTTAAATTCCACATATGAGTGAAATCATATAGTATTTGTCTTTCTCTGACTGCCTTATGTCGCTTAGCATAATATTCTCTAGCTCCGTCCATGTCATTGCAAATGGTAAGATTTCATTTTTTTTTATGGCTGAGTAATATTCCATTACACACACACACACACACACACACACCCCACATCTTCTTTATCCATTCATCAGTGAATGGACATTTGGGCTCTTTCCATAATTTGGCTATTGTTGATAATGCTGCTATAAACATTGGGGAGCATGTGCCCCTTCAAATCACTATTTTTGTATTCTTTGGGTAAGAGGATACAAAGCAAAATAAGAACTGCAATTGTTGGATCATAGGGTAGTTCTATTTTTAACTTTTTGAGGAACCTCCATACTGTTTTCCAGAGTGGCTGTACCAGCTCTCATTTCAGTGTAAAAGGAGTCTCTGCATCCTGGTAACACGTCTTATTTCCTGTATTGTCAATTTTCGCCATTCAGACTGGAGTGATGTGATATCTCATTGTAGTTTTGTTTTTATTTTTAGAGAGGGAAAGAGAGAATCCCAAGCAGGCTCCACACCCAGCACGGAGCCCAAAGCAAGGTTCCTTCTCACAACCCTGAGATCATGACCTGAGCGGAAATCAAGAGTCAGAGGCTTAACTGACTGAACTACCCAGGTGCCTCTCATTGTAGTTTTAATATGTATTTCCTTGATGATGAGTGATGTCGAGAATCTCTTCATGCATCTGTTAGCCATCTGGATGTATTCAGAAAAATGTCTGTTCATGTCTTCTGCCCATTCCTTAGCTAGATTATTTGTTTTTTGGGGTGTTGAGTTTGATAAGTTCTTTATAGATTTTGGATACTAACCCTTTATCAGATATGTCATTTGCAAAAATCTTCTCCCATTGTGAAGGCTGCCTTTTTAGTTTTGTTGATTATCTCCTTCACTGTACAGAAGCTTTTTATTTTGATGTAATCACAGTAGTTTATTTTTGCTCTTGTTTCCCTTGCCTCAGGAGACACATCTCGTAAGAAGTTGCTGTAGTTGATGTCAAAGAGGTTACTGCCCATGTTCTCCTCCAGCATTTTGATGGTTTCCTGTCTCACATTTAGGTCTTCTATTCATTTTGAATTTTTGTGTGTGTATAGTGTAAGAAAGTGGTGCCGTTTTATTTGTTTTCATCTTGCTGTCCAGTTTTCCCAACACCATTTGCTGAGGAGACAGTCTTTTTTTCCATCGTATATTCTTTCCTGCTTTGTCAAAGATTAATTGACCATATAGTTATGGGTTCACTTTTTGGTTTTCTGTTCTGTTCCACTGATCCACGTGTGTGTTTTTGTGCCAGGACCATACCGTCTTGATCACTACAGCTTTGTAATATAACTTAAGTCCAGAATTGTGATGCCTTCATCTTGGCTTCTCTTTTTCAAGATTGTTTTGGCTATTCAGTGTCTTTTATGGTTCCATATACATTTTAGTGTTGTTTGTTCTAGCTCTGTGAAAAATACTCATGTGTTTTGATAGGGATTGCATTGTATGTGTAGATTGCTTTGGATCATATAGACGTTTTATTTTGTTTCAAGTTTTTATTTAAATTCTGGTTAGTTAATACATAGTGTAATATTGATTTCAGGAGAATTTAGTGATTTATCACTTACATATAACTCCCACTGCTCATCACAAGTGCCCTCCTTAATGCCCATCACCTATTCAGCCCATTCCCCTGCCCACCTCTCTTCCAGCAACCCCTCAGTTTGTTCTCTATAGTTAAGAGTCTCTTATGGTATGCCTCCCTCTCTTTTTTTTTTTTTCCTTCCCCTATGGTCATCTGTTTGTCTCTTAAATTCCACATTTGAGTGAAGTCATACATTTGTCTTTGACTGACTTATTTTGCTTAGCGTAATACACTCTATTTCCATCCATGTCGTTGCAAATGGCAAGATTTCTTTCTTTTTGATGGCTAACTAATGTTCCTTTGTAACAATATTTGTTCTTCCAATTCACGAGTATGAAATGTTTCTTTCATTTCTTTGTGTCATCTTCAGTTTCTTTCATCAGTGTTTATAGTTTTCAGAGTACAGATCTTTTACTTCTTTCATTAAGTTTATTCCTAGGTATCTTACAGTTTTTGGTGCACTTGTAAATGGGATTGATTATTTGCGTTCTCTTTCTGCTGCTTCATTATTGGCGTATAGAAATGCAACGGATTTCTGTATGTTGATTTTGTATCCTGCAGCTCTACTGAATTTGTGTATCAGTTCTAACAATTTTTTTGTGGAATATTTTGGGTTTTCTATATAGAGTATCATGTCATCTGCAGAGTGAAAATTTGACTCCTTCCTTGCTGATTTGGATGCTTTTTATTTCTTTTTGTTGTCTGATTGCTGAGGCATGGACTTCCAGTACTATTTTAAATAACTGTAGTGAGTGGACATCCCTGTCTTGTTCCAGACCATAGAGGAAAAACTCTGTTCTTCCCCATTGAGGATGATATTTGCTGTGGGTTTTTCATATATGGCCTTCATGATGTTGAACTGTGTTCCCTCTATACCTACTTTGCTGAAGGTTTTTCTCATAAATGGATGTTATACTTTGTCAAATGTTTTATTTCATAAATTCCACCTGTGAATGAAATAATCTGGTAAAAGGTTAGCATCCAAAATCTATAAAGAATTTGTCAAACTTAACATCCAAAAAACAAATAATCCAGTTAAGAAATGGTCTGAAGACATGAACAGACATTTTTCCAAAGAAGACATACAGATGGCTAACAGATGCACGAAAAGACACTCAACATCATCAGAGAAATACAAATCAAAACCACAGTGAGATACCACCTCCCACCTGTCAGAATGGCTGAAAGTAACAACACAGGAAACCACAGATGTTGGTGAGGATGTGGATAAAGGGGAATCTTCTTACACTGTTGGTGGGATGCAAACTGGTAGAGCCACTGGAAAAACAGTAGGGAGGTTGCCCCAAAAGTAAAAAATAGAACTACCCTACAATCCAACAATTATACTACTAGATATTTACCCAAAGGATAAAAAATATTAACTCTTATTTAAATGTTTGGTAGAGTTCTCCTCTGAAGCCATCTGGTCCTGGGCTTTTGTTTCTTGGGAGAGTTCTACTGACTGATTCCATCTCTTTGCTGGTTATTGGTCTGTTCAAATTTTCAGTTTCTTTCTGTTTCAGTTTTGGTAGTTTATGTGTTTCTAGGAATTTATCCGTTTCTTCCTGGTTGTCCAATTTGTTGGCATATAATTTTTCATACTATGCTCTTATACTTGTTTGTATTTCTGGGGTGTTGGTTTTTATTTTCCTCTCTCATTTGTGATTTTATTTATTTGGGTACTTTCTCCTTTGTTTTTTTAAGTCTGCCTAGGTGTTTATTGTATTTTTTTTTTTCCCTAAGAACCAGCTCCCGGTTTCATTGATCTGTTCTACTGTTCCTTTTTAGTTTCCATATCATTTATTTCTGCTCTAATCTTTATTATTTCCCTCCTTCTGCTGGCTTCAGGCTTTGATTATTGTTCTTTCCCTAGCTCCTTTAGGTATAAGGTTAGGTTGTTTGAGATTTTTCTTGCTTCTTGAGGTAGGACTGTATTGCTATATACTTTCCTTTTAGGGCCACTTTGCTGCATCCCAAAAGTTTTCAACTATTGTGTTTTATTTTCATTTGTTTCCATGTATTTCTTTTTATTTCTTCTTCAATTTTCTAGTTGATCCATTCATTTTTTAGTAGCATCTTCTTTAACCTCCATGTATTTGTGGTCTTTCCAAATTTTTTCTTGTGATTGACTTCTAGTTTCATAGTGTTATGGTCAGAAAATATGCATGATATGATATCTCAGTCATTTTGTACTCGTTGAGGCCTGATTTGTGGCCTGGTATGTGATCTCTTCTGGAGAATGTCCCATGTGCTCTTGAATGTGTATTCTGCTGCATCAGGATGAAATGTTCTGAGTATGTCTGTTAAGTCAATCTGGATCAGTGTCTCATTCAAAGCCATTGTTTCTTTGTTGATTTTCTGCTTACTAATCTGTCCATTGATGTAAATGGAGGGTTAAAGTCCCCGATTATTGCCGTATTATTATCAGTGAGTTCCTTTAGGTTCGTTATAATTTAATATATTTGGGTGCTCCCATGTTGGAAGCATAAATATTTATAATTGTTAGATCTTTTTGTTGGATAGTCCCCTTTATAATGATTATAGTGCCCTTCTTCATCTCTTGTTACTGACTTTGCTTTAAAATCTAGTTTGTCTGATATGAATATTGCTCTCTGGCTTTCTTTTTACTTCCATTAGTATGACAAATATTTCTCCATCTCCTCACTGTCAACCTGCAGGTGTGTTTAGGTCTAAAATGAGTCTCTTATAGGCAGCATATAGATGGGTCTTTTTTTTTTTCTTTTTTTTTTAATCTTTCAGACACACTGTGTCTTTTGATTAGAGCATTTAGTCCATTTACATTCAGAGTAATTATTGATAGATATGTATTTAGTGTCATTTTATTACTTGTTTTGTTGTTGTTTCTGGAGATTTTCTCTGTTTCTTCTAATCTCTGTCACTTTTGGTCTTTCTTTCCCACTTAAAGAGTCCCCTTTAATACGTTTTGCAGGGCTGGTTTAGTGGTCATGAGCTCCTTTATTTTTTGTTTGTATGGTAAATCTTTATCTCTCCGTCTATTCTGTACAGTAGCTTTGCTGGACAGAGTATTCTTGGCTGCAGATTTTCCCCATTCAGCACATTGCATATATCATGCTACTGTCTTCTGGCTTGCTGAGTATCTGTGGAGAGAGCTGCTGCTAGCCTGTGGGTCTTCCATTGTAAGTTAGGGACTTCTTTTGTCTTGCTGCTTTTAGGATTTTTTCTTTATCACTATATTTTGCAAATTTAACTACAATATGTCTTGGTGTTGGCCTGCTTTTGTTGATTTTGGTGTGAGCTCTCTGTACTTCCTGGTGGATGTCATATTCCTTCCCCAGATTAAGGAAGTTTTCAGCTATTAGATCCTCAAATCTTCTGCTCCCTTTTCTCTCTTTTCTTCTGGGACTCCTAGGATACTAATGTTACTATGTTTGATGGTGTCACTGAGTTCTCTAAGTCTATTCTCATGATCCATAATTATTCTTTCTCTCTTTTGTTCAGCTTCATTATCTTCCATTATTTTATCTTCTATATCATGTATTTGTTCCTCCACTTCTTCCATCCTTGTGGTCACTGCATCCAGTGTGTTTCAGATCCCAGTTATTGCATTTTTCATTTCTGACTGTTTGGTTTTTAGTTCTTTTATCTTAGTGGTAAGGGTCTCTCTGATATCTCCATGCTTTTTTGAGTGAGTATCCTTATGACTCTTGCTTTAAATTCTCCATCTGGTATATTACTTTCATCTGTTTTGATTAGATCTCTGGCCATGACTTTTTCTTCTTCTTTCTTTTGGGATGAATTCCTCCATCTTTGCATTTTGTCTAAGTGTTGTTGGTTTTTTGTTTTTTGGGTTTTTTTTTTTTTTTTGGTACATTTTGTCTTAGTCTTTATCTTTTTCTCCGTGTTAGAAAAGCCTGTTTTGTTTCCAATGGCTTTTGAAAAAGAAGTGTTATAGTGTTCTGGGCCAGGTGCTTCAGGGAGTGTCTCTGGTGTGTGCTGCCTACCTCTGCCGCTGTGTTTTGGCTGTTCTGTCCCTGAGGCGAGTCATCTGCATAGGCTCTCCCTGCATGCGGTGGGCAATGTTTGGACCTTGACCAGAGCAAGACAAGTTTTAACTAGGTATGCTCTGGTCTGCTTGTTAAATGAGACCTGATGCTACTTCCACTTGAACTGAAGCCTTGCAGAACTCTATGGTCAGTAGATGTGATGGGGGAACAGAAGGCAAGCTGAGGACAAAGCAGAATCTGACACCCCACAACACCCCCTGCCATGGAATATATGTGACATTCCTCAGACACCCCTGGCTGCCCTAAAGCTAAGGAAAGGAAAAACAAATAGTTAACTTATAGAGATCACAATCCTGCAAGATCTGAGTCTCCCTCAGTTTACAAATGTCTTAGCAATTTATAAGAATAAAGCATTTCTATCAATAACCCAACTTCCAGAAGGAAATGTAGATACAATTAAATGTCCTTATAACCTGCAGCCCATTGACAGATACTTGAAGCAGGCAGAGTATAATGTTCCTCCAGGAAGTTCCCAACTATCTTCATGTTAATGCCTTGCTAGAGGGAAAAACAACCGTAACGTGACAATGGCAAGGCCTCAGGTATCCTGTGAGTCTTCTTTAACATACAAAACTCCTTTTGAAACCTCCCTTTTCCTTACCTCCCCCAACCCCATAGTATCTAATCAGCCACCCCTTACAACCCCAGTGCAGTGCGGCAGCTCTTTCTGCCCACGGGTCCTGTCCCCATGCTTTAATAAACCACTGTTTGGCACCAAAGACATCTCAAGAATTCTTTCTTGGTCATTGGCTCCAGGCTCCACCCCACTGAACCTCACCTATATTTCCAAAACCATATCAGCTGTGGCATGTGGGGGTGTTTCTGCTTGCCTTCTGGGAAAGAGGCCTTCTGCACTGGTCTTTAGGCACGCTTGTCTAGGAAAAACAGTACCGGCAGAGTGCAGAGGGGCAGGACTTAGTGTAAGCAGGTTAGGCAGCCAGTGTCAGTGCTGTGCTGTTTACTGAAGTTGATTAATGCTGCGGGGTAAGGGAGGGAAATGGTGCCAGCCAGTGCCTTTGTCCCTGCAGAGGGGTCCCTGTGCTTGCCACTCTCAGAGAAGCACTCCCAGAAAAGTGAATTATCTCTCGCCATGCATCCTAGGCACTTTTCAGATCACCGTTTTCATGCTGTCCATCTCTGGGCTGCTTGCTTGCCTGGAGCAGCATAGTGCACTTTGGGCTCTATCCCAGCCACATCTGGTGACTTTTAAAACTCCAAACTTTAGGGACGGGTTTTGGCAGGGGGCTGCACTGGTCTTCTGGGTGAGCGTCTCACTGCACTGGGACTGGTGCAGATTTAACCAGAAGGGCAGTTGTGCCAAAGTGCAGGGGCATGGGATTTGTGGCAAAGCAGGCTAGGCAGCCAGTATCTGGGTTAGCTGCCCTCAGCAGGTGTCTCTGCACCTGTGCGAAGGGGCAGGGGAGGGAAATAGTGCCCATGGCTCCTTTGTCATTGGAGAGCCATCTCTGCAAATGCCACCTCTCACAGATGTGCTCTGAGAAAAGTGAACAATTTTTCCCTGAGCACCTTAGACAATCCTTGAATTGTGCCATCTGCCCTGGGGCTGCTCGCCTGCCTTTTCTCCAAGAGCAGGGCAACCTCAGGGCTCTATCACGGCCAAGCTCGCCAACCTCTAAAATTTGTCTTTGAGCCTTGCTGATTGCGAAAATTCAGAAAAAACTCTCCTTTTCCCAGTCATTGGCTTTGGGTAAGTGTTTTCCTTGTGCACATCCTGTATGCTCCACTCTTATTTTTCTCTGCAACCAGGGCTCTCTCTCCTACACAGCACCCACCATCCTTTCTCCCCCAAACCATGTCTCCACACTTCCTACCTTCCCCAGTGTGTCCTCTTCTCTCCCTCTAGTTGTGCAGTTAGTTCTGTGAGTCCTCAGATCGATTCCTTGGGTATGCAGAATGATTGCATAGTTATCTAGCTGTGTTTGAGAGATGAGGCAAGCCTAGGATCCTCCTTCTAACCCCGCAATCTTGGCTCTTCTGTCCACTGGTGACAAGTTTCTAAAAATCAACCAATTCTATATGAGTTGTCCACACATCACCTTTTCATACTGGCCACAGGTCTGATCCATCAGTTGGACCAAATGGTTGAGGTTTTAATGGTTTAGATCATTTTTAGTAAACATAAGGCACTCTAAATCTTACATAGATAAATTTGTCACCAGGTTTTTTGATGTCATCTTTATCCTTTTATATGTATATTTTTAAATACAGCACTCCTGGCTAACATATCCTCCCCAGGTTATTAGAATACTATACGGAAGAAGAAGCAAAATATACGAGGCTAATACAGTAACTAAATTGAATGCCAAAAAAAAATAGCAAAGTTGTACATTTTTATAGCAAGATACAAGTAAAACAATATGATGATACCCATTTATAACTTTTGGCAGAGTTTCCATATAACAATTTCTGGTTGATGTTGCTCTCTGACCAAGAGGTAAATTCCATCTTTGCTTTCCATTTTTTCTTGAGGCAATGACATCACCACACTCCTTTATAGTAAACATACATTTGTCTGCATTCCTTGTCTGGTCTAATTACAATCCACCGACCTCTTCTCTTCCTGGACAGAGCTGTTAATCCAAAGGTGGGCATGTGAACAAGCAGCACAAAAAAAGGCACCTCTTTCTCTTGGATGGAACTTTAAGTTCCTGTACTAAGCCTACAGATAACTTGTCAAGGGAACAAAGGGAAAATACCAGAAGCAAAGTCCAGAGGAAGGAAGGGTTAAGGGCAGGGGTTGGGAGGAGAAGGAGAAAGAAAGGAAGAGAGAGAAAGAGAAAGATGCAGATAAGACCAATAACTGGATTCTTGGATCTAGGCATCTGTAAACTCAGTAACTCACTGACTCTTCTGGGCTATTTAGGTTATATACCCAGAATTTTTCTTAGTCTAGTTGAGTTGGATTTCTGTCATTTCTAACTGAAAAATGTTATGATTAATTTTTCCTTCTGTCATATGGAATTTATTTTTAACTATGGCTTACATAATTATGCTGTTACTTTGATGTGGTAATCTGTTACATTTTGAGAGTAATAATAAAACTAGAATTATTATATTTATGATTGATACTGTCATAGCTAATATTTACGTAGTATTTTGTAACTTCATATATATTATCTCATTCAATCCTTGTAAAAATCCTGTCATTTTGGTGCTATTATTATCTCTATTTTTCAAAGTGAGAAAGATTAGGTACAGAGGGGTCAGTAAATTTTCCCAGGGTCAACCACCTGGCAAGCATCAAAACTAGGATAAAAATGTAGATAGTTTGGATTTAAAATCTATTCTGTAAACCAATGAGCAATGCTCTTTTTTAACAGTTTTTGTTAACAAAAGAGAGAGAGATCTTCCCTGACATTAACTTCTTTGTGTAATTATTCCAAACTTTCTTTACACATTAACAAAGTCTTTCTTCTCCCTCATCAGAAGCATGGTGTGGGGCACCTGGGTGGCACAGTCGATTGGGCATCTGACTGTTGGGTTTGGCTCAGGTCTGATCTTGGGGTCTTGAGGTCAAGCTCCGAGACAGGCTTCATGCTGAGCGAGGAGTCAGCTTGAGTTTCTCTGTCCCTTTCCCTTTGCCCTTCCCCCCCGCCCCGCTCCCCCTTTCTCTCTAAAGTAAATAAATAAATCTTAAAGAAAAATGCATGGTGTGATGCACCTTCTCTTTTTTTATTATAAAAGCATGTTTTTCTGTCAAACTTCATTTGAGTCTTAATCAACATTATTTTTCTTTCTTTCTATCTATTATCTATCTATCATCTACCTATCTATCATCTATATCTTTATCAGGACATGACAGCTTTGAAGAGCTTGTGATGAGTACTGTGTAGTGAAACTTCCCTCTAGAATAGATATTTAGCAGACTTTAAACTTCATCTAATATATTTTTTTGACACGATGAGCCGCATAAACATCTCTGCGTGGGCCTCAATATTTAACAAGTGAGTTTATACCAGCACCTAAAGGAAAGGGTGAGGAGGAGAATTTCTATTTGGAATTAGTATGATAGAGGAAATTTTTCTCTGTCATTCAGTTTCCTGGAGAATGTTCCTAGCTGACATGCTAACTTCATTATAATTTAATTCCACTACTCTGAGCTAATCAAATCTAGGATCTCTTTGGCAGAGACCAGGGTTCATAAAGAGTCACTTGAATTTCTTCTTGGAAGTTAAAAAAAGGCTCTAGAAATGTGCTTCCATTATCATTAAGGAGAAAAGAGTCATTACTTTTCTATCTTATGCTATCTACCCAAATCCTGATAAAGAGAATCAGACATAGAGATGAATCTCAGAGAATAAAAAATACCGTGTGAGCTGCTATTTGTGGCTATATGTGTGAAAACCCTATGCAGGGGCTCTCAATATGGTGAAGTCAAGCTGGGATTTGACTACCATTCAGGTGGTTGACCAGAAACGTAACAGTCAATTAGACTTCTCCCTTTTCCACCTCAACCTTCCCTGCTTTATGTAATAAATTCCTATGTCTCTTACACACTACCTTCCTGAAAAATTAAGAGAATTATATTCTTTCTTATGTATATTAAGATATTTGGGTAAAATAACCCATGAGTCTTAGTATATTGTCTAAAATATTAATAATACTCAACAAATGTTATATGTCATATAGTAAATGACTACCTCAAATTTTTCCAAAAAATTTTTGACACAATGTTACATTAGTTTCAAGTGTACAGCATAGTGAATGGACAAGTCTATACATTATACTATGTTCAACACAAGTGTAGCTACATCTGTTACCATACTATACTATTACAATACCATTGACTGTATTATCTACGCTGTGCCTGTTATCCCCATGACTTATTCTATAACTGGAAGCTTGTACCTCCCACTCCACTTTACCCATTTTGCCTATCCCTCTCACTCTCTGGCATCCATTAGTTCTATTTATTTACAGTCTGATTCTGCTTCTTGATTGTTCATTCATTTGTTTTGTTTTTAGATTCCATGTATGAGTGAAATCATATGGTATTTATCTTTCTCAGTCTGATTTATTTCACTTACCATAATACCCTGTAGGTCCATCCATATTGTCTCAAATGACACAATTTCATCCTCTCTTATGGCTGCATAATATTCCATTGTGGTGTGTGTGTGTGTGTGTGTGTGAGCGAGCGCGCGTGTGTATCACATCATCCTTGTCCATTTGTCTACGGAATGACACTTCGCTTCTATATCTTGGTTATTGTAAATAATACTGCAATAAATACATGGGTACAGGTATCTTTTTACACATTGAATATATCATGCCAGTCCTTTCTGGCCTGCCAGGTCTCTGTGGACAGGTCCAGCCTTATGTGTCTACCCTTCTAGGTTAAGGACCTCTTGGCCTGAGCTGCTTTCAGGATTTTCTCTTTATCTCTGAAATTTGCAAGCTTCACTATTACATATGAAGCTGTTGACCTATTTTTGTTGATTTTGAGGGGTATTCTCTGTGCCTCCTGGACTTGAATGCCTATTTCCTTCCCCAGATTAGGGAAATTCTCAGCTATAATTTTTTCAAATAAACCTTCTGTCCCCCTCTTCTGCTTCTCATCTTCTGGGACCCCTGTTATCTGGATATTATTTCACTTTATGCAATCACCGAATTCTCTAAGTCATCATGGTCTAATTGATTTCTTTCTCTCTTCTTTTCACCTTCTTTATTTTCCATCATTTTATCTCTGCATCACTGACTCTTCTGCCTCATTCATTCTCATTTTTATAGCTTCTATTTAGGACTTCATCTAGGTAATAGCATTTTTAATTTTGGACTGACTAGATTTTAGTTCTTTTATTTCTACAGTAAAGGATTCTCTAGTCTCCTATGCTTTTTTTCAAGCCCAGCTAGTATCTTTATAATTGTTGTTTTAAATCTATACTTACTTCTTACTTGTATCCTTATTGATTAAACCCCTGGCAGTGAGTACTACCTCCTGTTCTTTGTTTTGGGGTGAATTTCTCCATCTTGTCATTTTTTCCAGGAAAGAAAGGAAGGAAGAAAAGTACAATCTGCTGTTGTGTTTTGGCTGCTCTTTCCCACTGGTCCATCCTTTACAGAGTTACTCCTTGCTTTAGTGGGGAGTGTTGGGACCTTTAACTAGGTGTGTTTTGATTTATTTGTCAGGATAAATCTGTAAAACAAAAAAGAAAAGAAAAGAAGGAAAAGAAGAAGAAAAAAAAAACCTGATCCAAGACAAAAGGAAAAGGAACAAAAATACAAACAAACAAACAAAAACCTATAAACCTGATTCCAAAGAATAAGAAAGAGAGAAGGAAAAAAGAGTAAGGAAAGAAGAAAAGAGGAAAAAAAAAAATAAGCCTGATTCATAAAATAAGAGAAGGAAACAAACCAACAAATGGACAAAAAAATTATAAGCCTGATAGCAAAAAAGAAAAGAAAAGAAATACATACATACACATATATATAAAAGGTAAAAAAAAAAAAAAGAAAGAAATAGAAAAATAAAAAATTTAAAAATTTAAAAAATTAAGAACAGAGAAAAAAAAAAAAGAAGTAAGCCTGGTCCTATTTTTTCAGAGGCTGTTTTGGAGCATTCTTTAATCAGTAGACTTGGTAGATGCGGGGCCTGTGTTGGTCTTCTGAGGGAGAGGCCTTCTGGGCTGGCTCACTTCCCTCCTAAGGATGCCCCTGCCAAGCCAGAGGGCAGCGCTTACTGTGGGGACTCCAGCGTCCACTGGAGGCGCTGTGTTTCTCTCCGGATTGTGACTGGGCTGGGGCGAGGGGGGGAGGGGCGTGGAGGAGGAAGAATACGGTGTCACCCCGCCCACTTGGCCCTGGGGAGGGGAACTCCTGGCCTCCGCTGTTCAGGGGCCCTCTCAGAAAAGTGAACAATCTCCTATGTCTGGGTTTTTGTCAGTTCCCTGCCCTTAATCTGCCTGTGCCCGGGGCGTGGGTTTGCCCAGAGCCACAGATGTCCCGTATTTTATCTCTGGCCAGTGGCCCGGATTCAGAACTCCAAGTTCTAAGGGGCCTGGCAAGGTGTGGGCCCACTCCTGTCCCCCAAAAGAGAGCCTCGCAGCTCCATCCTGACGGGCAAAGCTGTGGCACAATGCTCACACACCATATGACTCAGTTCTGCCCGTGGAAAGCAGTTGCCGGGGCCTTGAATCCCCTGTGGCAGACGGTGGGAAGCAGCAGCCAGGTTATCTGCAGTCGGCCTGGGTTTCTGTTCTCTGCTCATTTCTGTCCCAGAAAAGCAGCTTAAGCCTATTGTGACTCACAGCAAAAAGTTGTTAAGAGGTTTTCTGCCCTCTGTGCACACCTCTGACCCTGCCGTTGATTGCTGCTCGGTGGTTCCTGGCTGGTCTTTTGTCCTTGGAGAGGCAAAATAGGCTCTTCCAAATGTACTCAGGGAAGGGGAGCAATGTCTCCCAGCGTGACCCAGGGGGTCTCCTCCCTGCTGTTTACTGTGCGATCCCTACCTGCTGGAAATTCTCCCACTTTCTCCCTCTCCTTGACTTTGCTCCACAAAAAGGTCCCTCCCCTTCACGGCCTATGGCTTTCCTCTCCCCCAATTGATGGCTCCAAACCTTGTATCTGCCGCATTCTCTCCCTCCAGATGGGCAGATTGTTTTCTTAATTCTCAGATCTTGTTCAGAACGGTTGGATGTTGACCTAGCTGTGTTTGAAGGACAGGGAAAGCTCAGGGTCCCCCTACTACTCCACCATCTTAACCTGTTTCCACCTTGTGTTTTTCAGGGGTGCATGTATCTTTTTGAATTAATGTTATCATTTCCTTTGGAATTATTGGATCATATGATACTTCTATTTTTAATTTTTTTTTAAAGATTTTATTTATTTACTTGACAGACAGCCAGCGAGAGAGGGGACACAAGCAGGGGGAGTGGGAGAGGAAGAAGCAGGCTCCCAGCAGGGAGCCCCATGTGGGGCTCGATCCCAGGACTCCGGGATCACGCCCTGACTGGAAGGCAGACGCTTAACGACTGAGCCACCCAGGCGCCCCTCTATTTTTAATGTTTTGAGGAAACTCCAAACTGTTTTCCACAGTGGCTGTACCGATCTACATTCCCACCAACAGTGCATGAGGGGTTTTTGTTGGTGGTGGTCCACATCCTCACCAACACTTGTTATTTCTTGTCTTTCTGTTTTAGCCATTCTGATGGGCATAAGGTGACATCTCATTGTGGTTTTAGTTGCATTTCCTTGATGATTAGTGATGTCGAACATTTTTAACATGTATCTTTTGGCCATTTCTGTATCTTCTCTGGAAAAATGTATATTCAGGTTCTCTGCCCATTTTTTAATCAGATTTTTCTTTCGGTGTTGAGTTGTATCTTTTTTTTTTTTTTTCCAATTCTTTTCTCAAAACCCCATATCAAGTTACTGATGTACTACTTATAAATATCATCTTTCTTTAAAAAGCCAAACTCGTGGTTTATAGTTCTCCTGTTGAGCCCTAATGTGTGTGTGTGTGTGTGTGTGTGTGTGTGTTTATCAATCTATCTACCCACCTACCTGCCCGCCTACCTGCTTATCTACCTACCTCCCTACCATCATTTTCTGAGTATCCATGTAGTCATAATTTCACAAATTTTTTATGATTCAATTTTTGTATCATAATCTGAAATTATCAAATTATTTCATTTGTTATAGCAATTTTTTTTACTATACAAGATAACAAGTGTTCTAAATTTTTAAAAGATTTTAAAATATTAACCAGAATTAATAATAAAATTAGTAGAAGTCATGAGGGGTATTTCAAATAATTTAATTGTTGAGCATTGAGTTAAGCTTTGTCACATGAAGATAAGTCTTTTAATTTGATTTATTGAGAATCCTGTGGGGGTTTTTTTAAAGATTTTTTTTTTTTTATTCGTTTGAGAGAGAGAGAGAGATTGAGGGAGGAAGAGAGAGAGGGAAAAGCAGACTCCCCATGGAGCAGGGATCCTGACTAGGGGCTCCATCCCAGGACCCAGGGATAATGACCTGAGCTGAAGTCAGATGCTTAACCGACTGAGCCACCCAGGTGCCCCGAGAATCCTGTCTTAAACATAGGCATTAACTATGCTTAGCAATTGAAAGTATACTACAAAATTTTGTCCTGGAAGAACTAATGAAAACACTTTTACCTCATCAAGACTATACTCAAACCCTCAGGTTGTGTTTCAAAAAACTCAATCCCAAAATACAGCAGTCTATCCTTTGAATGTATTTTGTTAATTCCTGTGAATCTCTTTTCATTTCAAACTTAGAAATTTAATAATTAATAATATTTATTAAATACAATTCTGGGAAGGCCAAACATTAGATATTTCTCACACAACTATGTCATATATTTTTCTTACTTAAAAGTGAAAGAGAAATAGATTTAAAACAATCACACTACGGGTATATTTAGGTACGCAGTAGACATTTACAACTCTTTTTCAAAGAAGACTTTTTATTAATGATTTCCTCGTGCATGATGTTTAGTCCTTATCTGAAACCATAAATGATTGACACACATGGCGCTTTCTATTATTTGGAAGGCATAATGCCTTTTGACATAGGAGATGATTCCTTTCTGCAGTTTCTTAAGAAAAATAAAATCCAGTCACTGATGTGACGTCGGTGTTTGTTGTGGAAGCTGAGACCTGTAAAGTACCAGTAAGCAACAGCATACTGAGATGTCCTGGTTGGGGTCAGAGTTGAGGGCAGTTTGCCACAGTGTGAACAACAGAAGAATTTATTTTCCATAGAGCTTGTAAAAAATAATATACAACTTGAAACCAACTAAAAGTCGATCTGCTTTGTATTATCACCCTGTGCTAGCAATTCTGAAATACGTCAGTGATAAAATAGTCCTTCCCTTTGGGACAGATTGCTTTCTTTATATCCCTCACCATGACAGTACACCACAGTCAGTATGTATTTGGAAATATTTTATTATTCAAAATATTTATGTGAATCCATCATTAAGGGTCAGCCCATCCACCTTCCTTCTACTTTGATCTAACAATAGTGTTAACATTTAATTGTACTAAAGATAACCCCCTCTTTTCCTTATTTTCATGCACTATCTTTGCAAATTAAATGAATGAAAAATGACATACCACTTAGTTTACATGTCTCTGGATCATAATGAGGTTAAACATTTTATGTAGTTATTCAAGAGCACAGAGAATCTACCTGATGAGAAAAATCAGTTACTCCAAGCCCTGCACAAATAGCAGGGTGACCATGGATGGGATGTTCTTCCTCATCCCTCTTCAGATCTTCATTGTGAGTTTTCAGGGTATTGGTAATTGCTCCTTATTCTCAGCCAGATATAATCCATGTATGAATGAAGCCAGAGGGAATAAACTTGGAGTTGAGCAAAAGAGTTTCTTCTCACACATACCAAGGCTTATTCCTTTGACCTTAATATTGGTTTCCTACAAGAATTGAATTCTTCAGACACCACTGGACAACCTGTTCACAAAGGAAAGCCAGGCTGACTAGAGTTCACTGCAGAAAGAGAGAACAGCACTAGGATGATCTTAACAGTGTCTTAGGAGAGGTGAGTCAGAGAAGAATATTTATAGAATTTGGAGGCTTGTGTTCAAGAGATTTAAGTTGAGTCTCTCGAGTAGGGAACTGCTTGGGACTAGGCCAAGATTCTGACATAATAATTTGACTGGTAGACACAGTAAGGTAAGGCTCCAGTGGTGCCCTGTGAGTCTAACTGGGCAGACACTGTTCCTGGGAACACCAAGTGTTTAAAAAACATGACTTTTGATACCCTTAGGGGAAAAAAAACAGGACTTCTCTTTTATGCCATAATTTTGATCACTTTTAAGGCATCGAACTTCACATGCAACAGTTTCTAACTTGTTCTGAAGTCGTCTGACCCCCAATCCCTACCTTGTGGATCCTATAATAGTCTGCTTCACAAATGTATATGGTCTATTAATACATTCAAAATAGATTCTAGAGCATGTGATTTGGCAGTCTGCTTGTTGTAAGTTTGAGCATGGGCTTTGGATTGGGAGGATTGGAGTTAAACTTTCAAGGTCGCTACTTACTGGCTAAGTCAACTGGTCCTCTGGGAATCAGTATCCTCACCTATTATGTGAAGGTAATAAAGTGTTTAATTTTTTTCTTAAGATAAAAAAAATAGTATGCAATAAAAATAGTAGAGAATTGAATGTTGAATTTGAAAAAAGACTTTCAAGAATTGCCTAAAAAGTAAAGAAAACTAAAGACATTGCAAACTAAGTATTCAATGCTTTAACACATAAACCTGGGAGGGGCACACTTCGCTATGTCAAAACACTGTGAGACAAAACCAAAAGTGAATGATAAATTTAGATTCTGAAAATCAATATGTAAAATTCCAACATACTATATTCATATCATGAATAAAGAAGACTTAAGAAACACTTCCACTTATACAGTCAATTGACTTTCATCAAAGGAACTGAATCATTTGTACGAGGAAAGAAAAATCTTTTCAAGAAACGGTACTGGAATATCCATAAGAAATAAAATGAATTTCAGTTCCAACTTCACACCAAACAATCATAGTGTTAAAAAATAGTGTCTGCAAGAAAGGTAAAACAGTTGATCTAGTAAAAACAAATTTTCTTCTTTTTCTGAATGGCTCTAAAGCAGAAATGAGAAAATTTCAGATGTTATTGCCTTGACATAGATGGACCAAAGAATCAGATCTTGCTCTACTTGTCAAGGGAAGATACAGTTCCATATCCACTAAGGTATTGACATCGTCTTAAACCAACCTATTTATTGTTTCCAAAGCATTAAAGAGGAATCCAAATGGGTTTCTTCCAGTTACATCAGTCTAGAGGATAAAATGCCCTTATTTTTCTGGGATCCTTCTCTGGATCCAGTACTAGAAAAATACAAGTGACAAATGCCAGCCAATCACTTTCAATTTATTTTATCCTTCCTACCCAATAACAAGGTATTTTTCCTCTTTTAAGTATCTGGTCTTGAGGGATTACCACCATTTGGCCAGATGAGGGGATTAGGGAAGATTAAGATAATCTGTTTCAATTGTGCTGGTAAATTTAGTGGCTTTCTTTCACAAAGTATATTATTTCAAGACGTGGCGAGTTTCAGGTTGACTGTGTTGAAAGAACCAGACCAGCATCTCTGGCGAGGCCTTGGGACTAAGGTGCTAAAGCATCAGACACTGATCCTGAGGGCAAGTGTGGGGATCTAAATAGGGGATTCAAAAGGAATAGTGATGACAACTCATAAATCCAGGAAGACTGAACAAAATGTAGACTAGGCAGGATAGAACAATTCCTTCACTTCGGAGGGGATGAGACGCTCAGGATCACTCCCAGGTGACTTCACAAAGAATGGGGAGAGACCAGCAGAAATTACAGAAGGAACCAGTGCCAGAAAAATGTTGGTGCTAAAGCAGATACTTCAAAAAGAACTCCAGCACAACAACTAAGGCAGAAGCTCCATTGTTAGACCTCCGTATACATGGCAGGAGTGGGGAACAGGGCGGGGTGCGGGGCACAAGGTCTGCAGTGTGGGAATAAACTTGAATCTGTGACCACACATGGAAAAGGCAATGGGTTGTCATCTTCTCAACCACTCTACCTGAATCCATCTTAGTTTTCGTTAGGTCTCCAGGAAGGTCAAAAATGCATAGTCTTAAATTTATATTCCTTAACTCTCAGCAATGTTGCTGTCCTGTTCTTCTGCCTTATCATCTGTGCTGGTGAAGGTGGATTCAGTAGTATGTTTCATGATCTTTTTCATCAGCCTGCCCATAAACCTTAGAACTCCTTTTAAAAGTATGATTTAAAATCCATATTCATCACATTTGCCTGTTCATCACGTTCATTCCTTTTATGGATCCTTTTTTTGGCATGAAGTCTAAGAAATCTTTGTTTAGTCTTAGCTTAAGATTGCTATGCACTACCCCCATCTGAATCCAAACTTCTTGGGGTTGGAGCCCCGGAATTGACAGGGTAAACAAGTATCTGGGTTGACATTAGGGAAACCAATGTTTCAGAGTGTAGTTAAATGACATGAGAGAAGATGGGGAGATAGTGAATAAATGAAGCAAACTCAGTCAGAGGATAACCTGGAGAAATGCCACAGAACCAGGGACTAGCTTTCTTGGTCCCCTTTTAGTTTCTGGCTTGCTTTCTTTTGGCTGATCTCCTGATCAGTTTTTCTCTTTGGAAGGCAAAGTTCCACTGAAACAGCAAGGCCCCGAGCCCCCAGTTGTTCCTCGTAAGATTTACTACTTGACATGCTATCTCACCAGGAGAAAAGTGACCACAGAAGAGTGCCAGAAAACATTAAAAATCTGTTCAATTCTCCTTAGGCCCGGGGACCCTTCAAAAGCATGTAGATCTGAAGCTAGACTCAAGGAGAAAGGAACTCTTCTAGCCTCTCTTTCTCTATTGGCCTTTAGATTCATTTTCCTCCCTGAAAAGGTACAGGGGAAAGAAGGTGGGGTTTGGAGGGATTATTAAGGTAAGAGAAAAGCAGAATCCTGATTTTTCCACCTGAGGCCAAGTCTAGAAAGAAAGAATTGGATTCTGCCAGACTCTTCAGATAATGTTGACGGAAGGTGTTTAACTACCTCTGTCTAAAGGTGGAGTAGGTCCATTGCCTAAGATTGTTCTAGCCTACAGAAAATTACCAAGTAGTCTGTAAACTGAGGCAGAATTAGAACCTTCTGACAAGGATTCGATCCCTTGAATGGGAAAAGATCTTAATGAGAAAGACAATCTCCCCAGACTATTATGCGAAAATGTTGGTTTTGAAAAGGAATGACTATGTTCCTAGCAAAATCCAGTATTGGCAACATATTTGTCAGTTGTTTTTTATCCTTGTAACATTCAACCATTTAAATATTCTTCTCTTTTAATAACTCCAGTGATTAATTCATTTGTTGCCATTAAATGACAAAAGCACAAGACTAAGCCTTGAATGCAGAACATTAAATCCTATGCTCATGGGGAAGAAAGAGCACTCACTATGTGGTTGGCACGGCGGCTTTCATTTCTGTGCTTCGATTTCAACTCTGGGTTGCAGCAATCATCATTACAGCAATGCCATTTAGCCTACCCAACCACCAGGGGAAAGGATACCACAGTGCCTTAGAAAGCAGTGACCCAAGACATCCCTTACGACTGAGGGCTTTAGCTATACGTGGCTCGCAGGAAACGTACCGCAAGCCTGTTTGCAAGAGGGTGAGCTAAGAAAAATACTGGTGCTTATGAACAGTCGTGATTATCACTGTTGACAGAACAGTTTTAATGCCACGTCGTCAAAAAATGACCCTGGGAATCCTTTCTACCATTCCATGTGAGGCCCCTAGGCAAACACTGTAGTTAAAAGTAACTTTGACAAAGAAGCTGTGTGGGTTTTAGAATTATAATCTGTAATTTTTTGCCAGCTGCCTCTGACAGGGTCTTTATTTCAGAGTGTCTGTTACTTAGAAAAACATTTAGGAGGAGGTGAAATGTGAATTCATTTTCACTTATGACTCAAGCCTGATTTGATTACAATAGGCTCTGTAGGACTGTTCAACCTTGCTAGTTGTCATGGAAGTTTATTTAATCAAGTTGTTTGGAACAAGGGAGCTAAAGCTTTCTTTCTCTCTCTTTCCCTCTCTCTCTTTCCCTCTCTATCTCTGTGTATAGATTTTCATTATAATTGTACTCTTCTAAATGAGACTTGACTTGTCTTTTGTCATTTTTATTTGCTATTTTCATTTGCCAACAGTATTTGCCAGTGTATATAGTAATAAACTAATTTATTTTAGAAAAAATAATTGAAAAGCACATAAAACTATATTTGTATTCCAAATTAAAATGCTTCCTAATGAGGCTAAACTAAACTAATGTTGCATCCAGTGCATGAAAGTAGTGAAAACAAAACACAATCAGTTATTGCAAATATCTCTAAAATTCTGACATTAAAATACTTTTAAGATCATCTTTTATTAAATCATATTTCGTGGTCTCTTTTACCTAATTTATTAGAATATTAAAAACAGTTAAATTACTGATAATAATACTGACATAAACATGACAATGTATATCATAACAATATCTGGCCTTGAGTCCTGTAGGCTGGACCTGAAGCTCTAGCTTCCGTCTAGAGGGGAGAGAGAGATGGGGAGCCAGAAAGGGAGGGAGCGATGAATGGATACTATGTACATCCCTTTGGCCCCACCATAGACAAAATAAACCAGAATCTCTGGGATAGACTCTAAGTTTTCTTTGTTTTTAAATTTTTTATTTTGAAGTGTAGGCAGTTGTCAGATATAACATAGAAAGATCCTCACTCTTGAATAGACCTTAGTTTCTACCAATGGT
This sequence comes from Ursus maritimus, assembly GCF_017311325.1. Taxonomy (NCBI): domain Eukaryota; kingdom Metazoa; phylum Chordata; class Mammalia; order Carnivora; family Ursidae; genus Ursus; species Ursus maritimus. Next base: position 59,970,327 of record NW_024425563.1, on the reverse strand, counting down.
AACATCTTGCATAACTATAATGCAATACCTTAATCAGGAAATTGATTTCCATACAATTTATCTACTGTATTTAAATTTCACCAACTTTACATGCACTAATGTGTGTGTGTGTGTGTGTGTGTGTGTGTGTGTGTGTGTGTGCTGGTTTATATGTATTTACTTACATGCAAATTATTAGGTGTGTCGATTTGTGTGGCATCCACCTGTTCAAGATGCAGAACAGTTCTATCACCAAGATCCCTCGTGTACCCTCTTAGGATCACAGCTACCCCCCTTTTCTCCTCTGTCAAGTCCCAGCATCTACCAGTCTGTTCTTCTGCTCTATGATTTTGTCATCTCAAGAATGTTATATAAATGAAATCATGGAGTATGATCTTTTGGGATTAAATTTTTTTTTTCACTAAGCATAATTATCTGGAGATTCATCCCAGTTGCTGTACATATTAATAGATTGTTCCTTTTGATTGCCAAGTAGTATTCCATAGCACAGTGTTGTGCTAATGTGGACCGCGGTACCACATTAATCATCTGTCCATTGAAGGGCATCTGGGTTATTTCCAGTTTGAGGCTATTACAAGTAAAACTGCTGTGATCATTTGTGCACAGGTATTTGTGTGAATATGTTTTCATTTCTAACAAACTGAAATGTATAATTTCTAAGATTATATGGTATTTGGATGATTAGGTTTATAAGAAACTACCAAATTGTTATTTTAGCCATTCTGATAGGCATATAGTGATATTTCATTGTGATTTTTATTTGAATTTTCCTCGTGTCTAATGATGTTGAACATATTTTCATGTCTTTATTTACCATCTCTTCAGTGGGATATCTGTTCACATTTTCTAATTGGATTGTTTGTCATTTGAGTTTTGAGTATTCTTTATTTATCCTAGATACAATTCCTTGTTGTATTTGTTGTTTGCAAATATTTCTCCCAGCTGATATCTTCTTTTCAAACACTTCACAGGGTCATAAGGAGAATTAAAATTTTTAGTTTTGGTTAACTTTTATCAAATTTTCCTTTCATGGATCATGTTTTTGGTATTGAGTTTAAGTACTCTTTGTTTATTTCTAGGTCCTGGATTTTCTATTTTCTCTCCCCTTCTGATGATTTTATCATTTTCATTTTTTTTTGAAGATTTTATTTATTTATTTGAGAGAGAGAGAGAGAGAGACAGTGAAAGAGAGAGTGAATGAGAGCACAAGCAGGGGGAGATGCAGAGGCAGAGGGAGAGGGAGAAGCAGGCTCCCCGCTGAGCAGGGAGCCTGCCGTGGGGCTCCATCCCAGGACCCTGAGATCCTGACCTGAGCCGAAGGCAGACGCTTAATCATCTGAGCCACCCAGGCGCCCTGACTTTATAGTTTCCATGATCCATTTTAGCATAGTGTCGAATATGAGCTGTGAGGTTCAGGCAGAGGTTCATTTTTATGCCCATGGATGTCCAATTGGCTCTGGCGCCATTTGTTCAAAATTTTGTCTTTCCTCCATTGAATTGTTTTTGCACCTTTGTTTAAAAAAAAAACCAAAAAACCCAAAACATGTTAGACAAATTTGTGTTTCTCTATTTCTGAATTCTTAATTCTGTTTCATTGATCTCTGTCTATCCCTCCGCCAATACTATACTGTCTTGATTACTGTGCCTATATAGTAATACTTGCTAAGTCTTGTCATTTCATAGAATGATTTCTCCCACTTTATTTTTCTTTATCACAGTTGTTTTAGTTATTCTGGCCTTGAATTTTAATATAAATTTTAGGATAAGCTTATCTATGTTTACAAAAAGTTTGATGGAATTTTCAGATGAATTGCATTAAGCCTATAGATGAGTTTGAGAATTGATATCTTCATTATGTTGACTCTACCAAGGTATTAACATGATACGTCTATTTATTTAGGTCTTTTATTTCTTCCATCAACATTTTGTAATTTTCAGTACACAGATGCTGGGTTTGCTTTGTTAGATTTATAATTATTTCACGTCCGTAGCTCAATTGGAAATGGTACTGTGTTGTTAATTTCCATTCTCACATGTTTTGTGTTAGTATATAGAAAGGTAATTGATTTTTGTACATTGAGCCTTATTGTTGTGCATTGAAATTATATTCTGTGACCTTGCTGAACTCATTTGTGTTTGAACAATTTTATGAAGATTCTTTGGAATTTTCCAGATATACAATCGTGCCATCTGAAAATATGGCAGTTTTATTTCATTGATTTTGATCTGTATGTTTTTCTTTTTGTTGGTTTGTGCTGCCCAGAACTTCCCACTTGAATTAAGTGAGCTAACAGCTGGAAATACTTGCTTTCTTACTACCTCAGACTACCTTCTTAAAACCTTAGTTTTCATCATCAAATATTGTGTGAATTTTAAGTTTTTTGTAGATGATCTTTATCAAGTTGAAGTACTGCTTTAATCCTACTTGCTGAGATCTTTTATCATGAATGGCTACTGGGTTTTGTCAAATGTCGTTTCTTCATCACTTGAGATATGACTATATGAATTTTCTTTTTTAACCTATTGCTATGTCTTAGTTTGTTTGGGGGCTATTATAACAAAGTACCACAGACTGGAGCTTATAAATAGAAATTCATTTCTCGCTGTTCTGGGAGCTAGAAGACTGAGATCAGTGCCAGGGTGGTCAGGTGAGGACCCTCTTCCAGATTGCAGGTTTCTGATGTATCTTCATATGGCAGGAAGGGGCAGAGGAGCTCTTCTATGCCTCTTTTATAAAGGCAGTAACCCCATTCATGGGGGCTCAGCCTTTGTGACCTAATCACCTCCCAAAGGTCCTCCTAATACCAACACCATGGACATTAGGTTTTCAACATATACATTTTGGGGAGACACAAACATTTAGACCATAGCCTCATATAATGGATTATATTGGTTGAGTTTTGCCTTTGATCCAGCTTTGCAAGCCTAGAATGAATGTCACTTGGTCATGGTGTATAATTCTCTTCCTACATTGCTGGATTCAATTTGCTAATTTGTTATTGAATTTTTATGCGTAATGAGAGATACTTGTCTATAGTTTCCGTCTTCCTCTCTTTCCATCTCTCTCTCTCTCGTATTATCTTTGTCTAGTTTTGGTGTATGGTAATAATGACCTCATAAATGATTTGGGAAGTATTTTCTCGTTTTTTGTCTTCTGAAAGAGACTCTGAATCTTGGTGTTAGTTATTCTTTTAAATTTTCATAGAATTTTCCATTGAAATCATCTGAGAAGTATTGGTATTTTTTAAAATATCAAATTACCAACTGATTGTTCTAATGTGTAGCCAAGGCTGAACCAGCGCTTCCTTCTGGTGAATGATGGGATAGATAGATCAACAGAGTCTCTCCAAAATTATGTTAGTTAAGCCATTTACATAAAGACCTATGCCTAGGAGTGCTGGATGGCTCAGTCAGTTAAGCATCCAACTCTTGATTTCAACTCAAGACATGATCTCAGGGTCCTGAGATCGAGCTCCATGTCAGCGTGCTCTGGGCATGGAGCCTGTGTAAGATTCTCTCTTCCTTCACGGCATCCCCCTCCCCCCCATGCTTTCTCTCTCTCACTCTCAACAAATAAAACAAAGCCTGCTCATGCTCTCTCTCTCTCACTTGCTCATTCTCTCGCTCTCTAAAAACAAAACAAACAAAACGACAACAAAACAACAAAAACAGAAAAAACCCTCAGCCTAAGGTTTGGGTAGAAGAATAAGATCTAGGTCCCTAAAAGTTTGGAACTGGCAAGTTGTGCAGGGGGCCAGTCAAGCCAGTTAGTGCTCAAACATAGGTCAGGTCCTAGAAGAGACTGATACACACATGCCTATATGAAAGATAATACCTACTATCTTGCAGTGCATCCTTTTCTTTTTTCTTTTTTTTTTTTTTTAAGATTTTATTATTTGAGAGAAGGAGAGAAAGAGAGCAAGGGGGGAGAGGGAGAGAGAAAGATGGTGTGAAAGTGAGCATGAGTAGGGGAAGGGCAGAGGGAGGGGCAGAGGGAGAGGGAGAAGCAGACTCCCTGCTGAGCAGGGGGCTGGACAGGGGGCTGGATCCCAGGACCCTGTGATATGACCTGAGCCAAAGGCAGACACTTAACTGACTGAGCCACCCAGGTGCCCCTGCAATGTGTCTATTTCATTCAACAGTATATTGAGGGTGCTTTTTTCCATTTTAGTGATACAGATCGAGCTTATTCTATTAATATAATATTGCATAATGTAGATAAGCAAAATATATTCATCCCTTCTGTTATTGTTGGATATTTATAATATTTTCATACCTTAAACAAATATTTTACTGCATCTAAGTATTTTTATTTACATTAACTGAATTTAAATGGCTTATACAAGTTGACAATGCCCACCAGAGATCTTTAAATGTCTGTCTAAACTTTCAGATTTATAAGATTACCATAAGGTGCATCTAGTATTATATGTCCTTAGAGGAAAAGAGAATAGAAAATCTAATTTGCAAGAAGAGTCAGGTGTTTTGCTTCCAGAGCCCAAGATAACTCCTCATGCAGAAGGAAATTGGGTGCTTCATTGTACTTCTGATTTGTATTTCCCTGATGAAGAGTGATGTTGAGCATCTTTTCATGTGTCTGTTGGCCATCTGGATGTCTTCCTTGGAAAAATGTCTATTCATGTCTTCTGCACATATGTTAACTAACTGGAATTTAAATAAAAACTTGAAAAAAAAAATCAAACATTTTTTCCTATGGCGGGGGGAGAAGGAAATGGGTATTATTAACCTTCTACCCACAATGCTAAATTTTGGCAAATCCTGCCAAATTGTGCTATAAAAGGTTCATATGAATTTACACTCAAGAAAGAGTAAATGACAGTATGATTTTCCTCACAATTTTTCCAACATCGTATTTTGTTTTTCATGTTTGCTAATCAAGTGCAATATTATTTTTAGTAGGATTCCCCTGATCCTGGCTAATTTTTTAAGTATTTGTGCTAGTTAATCTAAATTTTTTAGTGATTTATCTGCTCATATGACATTTTTCTATGAGGCTGTCTTCTTCTTACTGATTTAAAGTGGTTTTGCATATTAGGAAGATCACATTTTTGTCTGTTACCTCTAGTGTATGTATGTTCTCTATTCTTACATTTGTCTTTTCCTTTTTTTTTTTTTTTTATGACACAGTTGGTCAGGATGAAGGTAAAACTAATTACGTGGTCAAATATGCTGATTTATCTTTTATGACCTTGGGGATTTGTCATAGACTTATGATGGGTTTTTCTCATCCAAAATTCTAAATGTATTTATCACATTTCTATTGAGATTTTTGTGTTTTGTGTATGGATTCTTCATTTTGTTTCATTGATCCATTCATAGGGATTCAGTATTACTCTGTAACTCAGTTCCTTTGTAACTGGAGGTTGACCAGGACATTGCCCTACTTCTCTTCCTGGCACCAAGCCCACCCTGGGAGTTCCCTAAGGCAGAACCCCCATTAAATTTAGAGCTCACTAACTTGTGCCTGAGAGCTGTATCCTGGCCCAGCAGTTCCCCAGCACTTTAATTAATTACCTTGCCAATTGCCCCAGGGACTTCTCTGGCTCCCAAGTTAGACTTTTTCTGATCCTGGGGAGTTTTCTGGTGTTCTCTTTGGAAAACTTTCTTTTTTCCAGAAATCCCTATTGAGTTGTCAGTTGCTCACCTCTGTGGGGTTTCTTTTTCAATTAAATCCCATCTGCTTTATATCTTTAAGAAATTCTTCAATAATCCTTGCCCTCTGAAGGCATTCTTCTTGTTTTTCTAGGATTTTATTTTCTGTCATTTCAGTGGGTTTTAGGAAGGGAAGTAAGTGAAAGCTTGAGTAGTCAGTCCTTTTGACCTAGAAATGAGTAATGGACTCTTAAAAAGTCTTATTAAAAGCACACTAAAGCCTAAAATGAGGGATTGATTCCTAATTGGGTTAGCATTCAAAAGAGGAAATATTTAATACAGTTGGTTTGGATTAGATAAGCAAGATGTCACACATTAAAGTTCACTTTTATACTTTTGGATAGGCAATTAATGAAGTCAAAAATAATTTAGTAAATATTTTTTTGGGGTAAAAGATTCAATCCTTAACATGGATTCAAATAGACTAATTCTTAAGTTAAAAGCACCTTCAACTGTTAATAATAACGTTTAAAATAATGCCAGTTAATGACATTATTAAATACAATTATTTTTAAAATGCCGTGCATTGAGGACTCTGTCCACACATAAACCTGCAGATGAATGTTGATGGTAGCTTTATTCATAATTGCCAAAGCTTGGAAGTAACCAAGATGCCCTTTGGTAAATGACAAATAAATAAACTGTGGCACTTCCAGATAGTAGACTAGTACTCGGTACCAAAAAGAAATGAGCTATCAAACCATGAAAAGTCATGGAGAATATTAAATGTGTGTTACTAAGTGAAAGCAGTCGATCTGAAAAGACTGCACGCGGTTTGATTCCAACCACATGATATTCTGGAAAAGACAGAGCTAAATTCTAAAGATCTAATCTGCAGCATGGTGACTATAGTTCACAGTACTGTCTTAGATATTTGAAAGTTGCTAAGAGAATAGATGTTAAATGTTATCATCACAAAAAAATCGGCGATTCTTTGATGACTAACCTTATTGTGGTAATCATTTCACAACATACGCTTGTATCAAATCACATGGAATGCGCCCTTAAACTTACATGTTCCATGTCAATTCTATCTCAATAAATCCGGAACAACAAATGCTATGATATGAAATGATTTCTTATGGTTTAATAAAGATTCCTATGTAAGGATATTTTAAGTGTAGAGATTTTATGTGAGGAAGTTTATTTTTTCAAATTACTTTCTTTAGTGGAAACAAAGACTAAGAAGAATAGAACATGGCTGCTGATGCTGCAGTGAGGAGTTTCAGTTAAAATCCACAGGTGCAAACGTCTGGATTTTCATGAATGCTTTTGCTCGTTCATGCATCCCTTCATAAGTATTACTGATGATCTGCGGTGTGCCAGACATTAGACAGTGCTGAGTCCCGAGGATTCGATGACAGATACTTCAACTAGGAAGCAGGAGTCAGAGACTGCACTGATGTCTGGAAAGAGGAATTTTCCTTTTTCTTTTTTATTTTCCCCATCAGACACAAACCACAGCCAAGGCATGAAGGGCAAAAAAAGTTCAAATATTTGCCTTGAAATTATTTATTACTCGAAAGGATACCATTTGTACTCACTGAGGGATTGGATATGGAGTACTTTCCTCTCTTTTCGTACATTCTGACGTGACAACAGGAGTGTAATAGCAACAAAACCTGAAAAAGACTTTCAGAAAAACAGTATTTAGTTCTGGCTTTATTATGGTCTTATTGCTTCAAGACAATAAAAAGACAAACTGAAAAAAAATTGTGATATTCATGATATTACCGTAGTAACCAACCAGAGTTCTGGAAGTGGATCTTCTGTAAGATAGACAGTTATTTATCCTGTGTTCTAGGTTTCCTTTAGCTCTCCTGCAGTGTCCCTTTTCTTCAGGCATTTGCTCTTGGAATGTCTCCTCCCAGTTTTGTGCACCTGGCAAATGTTTACATGTTGCTCAAGTTCACGTACAAAAACTGTATATTTTTCCTTGGCCCTGTCAGCTCTTTTCTACAGTTAATCGTGTCCTGATTTATGTTAACCTAGAATTGAATATCCAGACTCTTATATCATCTACCCTATGTCTTGTTATTGTGTTTAGTTCTCACTTGACTAAAAAGTTCTTGGGAGCAGTGACTAAATCTAAATAATTAGTAGTTTTAAGATTTCGGTTTATTATACAATGCCTTGCACATCACAGACAATAAATAGCTCTTCTTTAATTGAGCAAGAGTAAATAAATTCTATTTTCCTTAAAGCAAAATGTAAAATTTACCATAGGAAAATAAGTAGTAATGATTCCAGTTCCTGACCTTTAGTATTCTAAATTAAAATCAAGCTACATTTATTTTTGGATTCCCTTCAGTGCAATGTACTTTGCCTTTCAAAAATAACTTTCTTCACGAATTTTGAAGGCAAGGTCTCTAAGTTCCAAAGTCTGACTGTTCTTGTCCTATTGCCTCATTTAGGTCACACCTATGAGCCAATGGTTGGCCTTGCATGCTTTGACTATTAAAGTCTTACTGTGTTCAGAATGGCTTTTTAAATTCATAAATAGAGTGTCTCAAACAGTCTTCTTTATACTATCACTTCAACACATTTAAGATAAAAATTATTTAAAGTTAGTCTGAATGGACAAGAATTACCAAAAAAAATAATAGTAATTTTGTCCAGGACAAAAAGTAATGGTTTATTGTCCAAACTGTTGTCATAACAGAGTACAGATAATGAGGACAATGAAACTTACAAGAATGTCCCCAAACATTAATAATCAACACCGATAGTGACAACAGCATCAGAATGAGAGAACTGTATAAATACTCTTTTAAAACGTGTATGTTAGTATAAAATTCCAGATTTGCCTTAGGCTCAGGCCATGATCCCAGGATCCTGTGATCGAGTCCCACATCGGTCTCCCTGCTCAGCAGGGAGTCTGCTTCTCCCTCTGCCCACCCCCATTCGTGCTTTTTCTCTGTCTCTCTCTCTCTCTTTTGCAAAAAAAAAATATATATATATTAAAAAATTATAAATATAAGTTACCTAACTCATATTTGTCACCTCTTCAACAAATGGTGTTAAATCATTGCCACTTATCTTGCTTTAATTTTAGATTGTGCTTTAGAGTTCAGTTAATTTCAGAAGAACAAAGAACACAAGTGTTCCAAGGACATTTCTATCTTTTCAATCAGATCATTAACAAAATAAATAAATACTAAAATTTGTATTGAGCATCTGTTGTGTGCCAGGCACTGGGCTAGGCACTAGGTACAGAGCAGTAGATAAAATAACCCCCTCCCACTGGTGAGAAACATAAATACATAGACAGCTGCAGTGGTATATGGTACAAGCTCCCCCAAAAGTAGATGTGATGCTGGCAAATAGGTGGTATAAATCATATGACTTCTAGAGGCAACAGAAGACAGTTTTCTGCAATGAATGACATGATCAGTTGTTTGACCATATATCCTTGGTCCATCTTCATTGGAAACCCTTTGAAAACATTTCTTCCTAAATTCCAGGTTTTCCAGATGTATATAAAATCATATACTACATGAAATCTTTATAGTAAGACTTTGTGAATGTTGAGAGTTTATTGTTGACATTTATATTAGAATATTGAGCAAAATAGTTAGCTATGTTATAAGCAGCATTAAGATCCTTTCTAGGATATGAACTTTTTTCAGATCGAATCTAAGAGTTCAAGACACCTCTCAGTCTTTGGGTAAGGTGGGGTTGAAAGGCAGCTTCTGTAAAGGTGTTTTGGAGCCAGCTCATACCAGCTCAGAAAAGCTGGTTCTCAACTCCATGTTTAATGACGTCATTATGGTAGCACAAAATCAGCAAATGCTACAGATTAGTTTATTTTTCTTTTGTTCCTTTAGAGAGCTGACTTAACCTGCACAGCCCTGCCTAGGTGTGCTGTCTGCCTAGCGATATGGTGGTTAGATAGTACTTTATCATAGAAAGTCTTTCTACTGTTCTCTGACTAAACAGGTCCACGTTCAATTCCTTTTAAGTTACTAACACAATGTCAGGAGAACCACTAATTGTCCCCAATTTCTTGTTTGCCTAGTGATATGGGGGTTGCATAGTACTCATCATAGAAAGTTCTTCTGTTCTCTGACTAAACAGATCCATTTTGGTTCCTTTTCAGTATCTTCTTCCGTTACTAACACAATGTCAAGGGAACCAGTAGTTTTCCCTAATTTCTTCCATAAAAAAAAAATGATTTCACTAATTTTATCTTTCAAACATTTCAAGTTTATATTTATCCTTCACATACAATTTGTCATTCTTTCATTGATCCTTAAATCCAGAATATGACACTGTTTGATGAATTTATGAGTATTTTCTTTCTTGTCATTCTTAGTACAATTTTAGCAGTTAGCTTGGCAAGGAAGCATTTCCAATATGGCTGTTGTTATACTACTTTTACTTTTGTTAGTTTTTAAAAATCACAAACCGAATTGTTCCATGAACACTGGGCTAGTTTTAATGATCATTCTATTAGAGTAGAATTACATAGAGTTAATGATTGCTAAGCACATCTTTAATAACTCCTATCAAAAGCAGAATAACAACTTGGCTTTCTTTTCATGAATTCTGATATTTTAAACAATTCAGCCCACTATTAATACTGGGTTACTACACTGGACATAGTCTTTCACATCCCGTCACCAAATGATGAATATCAAAGCGTCTGGATAATTTTCTCATGGTGTGGAACTCATAAATAACAGTGTTCCAGTAAACAATTAAGTTTGCTATGGACACATAGGATGTGCTTGGCAAAAGAGTTGCTGAACAAGGAAATGATTAGAGATCTTTGGAGAATTGCATGCTGGTCTGCATGTCATTTTTTATGCAAATTCAAGAACAAAATTATGCAAGTACTCTTTTGAGTAACTACTGTGCTGTTGTCTTGGAACCACATTTTTCATTTCATTTTTTTTTTTAAAGATTTTATTTATTTATTTGACAGAGATAGAGACAGCCAGCGAGAGAGGGAACACAAGCAGGGGGAGTGGGAGAGGAAGAAGCAGGCTCATAGCAGAGGAGCCTGATGTGGGGCTCGATCCCATAACACCGGGATCACGCCCTGAGCTGAAGGCAGACGCTTAACCGCTGTGCCACCCAGGCGCCCCACATTTTTCATTTCTGGTTGGGGAAATGATATCTTGCCAAAAGCAAAAGTAATTTGTGAAGTAGGGTTCTGTTCCATCCCCTGTGGACTCCTAAAACATCGCCTTCACCATGCTGAGAGGCTTTTAGGTGGCAAAATGGCAGCAGCATGGTGGCAAGGGAAGCTGTATTTGCAACTGCCGGCAAAAAAATAATTATGAAAATCTTCCAATCCCTGGGAATCCCGTTTAAATATCCCTAGGTTGATATTTCTACAAGGATATGAATTCCTTGAGGACTTTTCTTTGGTCTACTGGAAATCTGAGAATAACATAACATAAAACTACATCTTCTCCTATGTTTATAAAATCTGTGTTCCTTATAGGCCATACTTCCAAAGTCAAGAGTAATACAACTACAGTCCTTCTCACATCTATGACAAAAATTCTTACACATGCTTGAAAGGATTTATTCTCCTGAATCTTCTAGTGATTCAAGCTGAAATTTTCAAATTCTATTTTGGTCATGGCATATCATCTTAAGAAACCTCCTGGGATTGTCACTTAACTCTCATACATTCATGATTAGGTAAATGGCAACATTATCTAGGTCAACTATTCCCAACTCTTGCATATGGTCAGAAATATATTTCGGACTTTCCAAAAAATCAGAGACTGCCAAATCCCTCTAAGGAGATACTGATTGAATGAGTGCAATGATCTGAATGTTTGGGACATCCCCACCCCCAAATATATTTGTTAAAACCTAATCCCTACTGCGATAGTATTTACAGGTGGGGCCTTTGGGAAGTGATTAGGTCTAGAGGGTAGAGGTTTTTTAAAGAGACCCAGAGAGCTCCCTCTCCTCTTCTCCAGAGGGAGGACTCAGGGAGGAAACAGCAGCAAGCAGGTTCCTTACCAAACACAGAATCTGCTGGTGACTGTATTTTGAACTTCCCAGCCTCCAGGACTGTGAGAAATAAATGTTTGCTATTTAAGCCACCCAGTTTATGGTATTTTTGTTATAGCAACCAGAACTGACTGCAGTATATTTGTGCAATGTAGGGAAAGGGACTGGGGAGACTGTTGAGTGGGATGGAGCTGCGGGTACAGTATAAGGAGTGTGTGTGTGTGTGTGTGTGTGTGTGTGTGTGCGCATGCTGCACACAAGCCTGCATGTATGTTGTAAGTCACTCTCCAGGTGATTCAAGGAAATAGAAACCTAAGTTACTTCTTTGGCATTGTACATGTGGAAATCCTACTGTAAGTTATTAACAGGGTGTTTTGCCTGAAAGAGAAGGTCAGAGAAGAAAACAGAATACAGTCTCTCTCATTTTTTCCCCCTTTAGGTGGGAATACTGCTTGGCATCCTTAAAATATGACGAGGTTAAATACTTAAGTAATAAAGCAGCATACCTGGCTTTTCTAGGGGGACTTTAGGAAAGACACAAAGAAGGAAGTTTCTGGAACTGTATGTGGTACAATATCCGATGATTTAGTTTTTGCAGATTAATGTGTAAAGGGTGCTTTTCTTTTCCAACAACTAAAGAAACACCCAGTTTTTAAGGAGGAACAGGATACTTGCATAGTTTCAAATTATCTCCTCCAAAATACTTATTTATCACTGCACTGGTTTAAATAAATGTCCACACATTTTTTTTATACTCCACCCTAAGGGGGTGGAGCTTAACTCACCTCCCCTTGAGTGTGGGTGGAACTTAGTCATTCTTTCTAACAAATAAAAGATAAAAAGGGAAAAATGGTAACTTCACTGTGGAGGAGTCTGGCAAACATCACTTATCTAAGCCATCAAAATTAACATCATCAGTAGTAAGTCATGCTATATAATCACTGATTTAATGCAGTGAGAGCGCTTGAGCTCTGTGGTGTTCTTTCCAAAAATACCTAAGCCTGGTCTACTTAGGAGAAAAGATCTGACAAACTGACAGATATTCTAACAAACTGTTGACCATACTCTTCAAAAACGTTAAGGCCATTAGAAATAAGGAGAATGTGAAGAACTGTCACATATTGGAGAGGTTAAGACATGGTGACCAAATGTAACATTGTATCCTGGATTGGATCCTAGAAAAGGAGCAAAAAATGAAAAAACATTATGGGAAAAATAATGAAACTGAATAAAGCCTGTTGTTAAAAAAAATAGCAACTAAATAGCAGCTCCCAGTGAAAAAGTAACACGCGATGTCACTTTGAAAAAACAGGAAGATACTTAGAAAAATATGATACTAATCCTTATATTTATTCATATGTATAATTATTCATATGTAATACTTTTAATATATTAAATATTTGGGTGATTTCTCTTTCAAAGTATATATTTTGCAGTTAGAACAATAATAAGTATGAAATGCTGAGTGATCTTTTGCAATTCACATATTTCACCAATATTTTGTCCTTCATTCAAACCTATCAATAATATAATTTAACAGCTCTGAAATATTTGTACAGTAAGACTTTAAAACTTAATACCCAACTTGTCCTCATAAATTTCTGTTCTTTGTTCATCATGGCCAGTGTGTTTTTATTGTTTTTTGTCCCCCAAGTCAGGTAATTATGCATCCTATATTAAGAATCTTTTAAAAGTTATTTTCTAAAATTGACATTTTCTTAATTCAGGTCATTATTTTCCCTCTTACGTATTGCAGGTATATTTAATGGAACAGTTGTGATTTTTCTGTCTCATCTTTGAACCAGTAGGAATATTGGCCAATAAGTACAATGGACTGATTACTTTTGACCTCTCTCCTTGGTCACTAGCATACTAATAGAATCCTCTTTCCAGATAAGCACTGGAAGGGGAATTGATGTAGAGATAAACTGAAGTTCTACGGTTTAGCATGCCTTGACCCAGTTAGATATGACGAACGACATAAGCTATTTCATTTCCTTTATTTCTCTGACTAAAGTTAAAATATACTTCTATGAACTCTGAATCCATCTGTAATTCTTTCAGTAGCACAGGCTGTCCGATGCTAAGACAGAATGTAGTGAGCTGTACCAGGCATCCACCTGCAGGGGCAAAGAACAAGAGTAGATAGGTGAAATTTACTGCATTACTCTCTCTTATGTTTTCCCTTAAGTATTGTCTTTAAAAGATTAATTTGCCTCTCAGTCACATACTCCCTCTAATTTTAGTGTGTTCTCATTGAAATGAGTGTCATATAATTGGGGCATTATTGAACTGATGGGATCTAGAAGTTTGCTGGATAATTAGGGAGATAATATCACTGAATATGAAATATGCACAAGAGCCTTGGTCCATTCCATTCAATTTTTTGGAAGCAAGAGGCGGGGATATAGCACAAGATGCCAGGAGTCCAGAAGAAAATAAATCCCAGATGACATAAGTAATGATAAACAGCTGTGAGTGTTGGAGGAGGTGGGTGGGAGGGATTAAAGGTATATTTGCCACTGAATTTCCTCCATCTCCCCTGTGCTATCTCTGAGGCCTCAAATAGAACATCAGCTTTTTGACACAGAGAGAGGTTCATTATTGTAGTAAAGGACTCTAAGTAGTACGGTGTGAGGTATGGATCTAAATTAAATTTTCTCAAGATGGCTACCTAAATGTTCCAGTACCAATTACTAAGTAAACATTCTTTCGCACACTGATTTGATGTGTAAAATTTATCAAATATTAAGTTCCTGTATCGATCTGGTTCTGCTTCTGCACTCTGTATGCACTAGCACCACACAGCAGCTATACTGTACGCATTTACAACAAAGAATGTATAAAAATATCTTTCTTTAAAAAAAACAATTTATGTTTTCTTGCATTTTAATATTTTACTCATGGAATTTAAAATCATTTAGCTTAGGGTCTCTTCAAATATATTTTTGATATCTTCCTTGTGATTATATAAATTAGGAGCATAACTCTGCAACAATTCATGTTTTATATACAGAAATCTGCTTGGCGTCAGGTCCTTTTTCTGTCCCGTAATATAGCATTTTAATGTTTCTTCATATAGATATTGCCTATTTTTTGGTAAATGTATTTGAGGTTATTTTATCCTTTGAGTTGGTCTGGTGGAAGGAGTATTTTATTTTATCTTTTAAGTGGTCATTGTGGGTATTGAAATAACAGATGAATGAGATTAAATAAAAATTTAAAATCTTACCATCAAGGCAAAACCCCTCATTATTTAATACTGCGGATGCCTTCTTATTCCTGCATTTTCATGATGATCAAATGCACTTGTCCAGGTTTCACTGACATAGGATTAAAATAATGATTTCTCTATTCATAATGTTAAACCCTGTATATGAACTGCCAAATTTTCAGGGAGTCCAGGTTTAATCTAAGATAGCTTTTCTAAGCATTCTGCTTGCCTGGTTGCTGATGCTGGGACAGTCACAAAGGCTTATGCATCAGTGTGTCCAGTCACCTAACTGTTTTCTGAATTCTCAGTCCTATATTCTCTAGTCTCACCTCTCCTCAACCCTGCACTCCTTCTTTCCCCTACCATTCCCATCCCCCATGCCCTCTGTAATCTGCTTTGTGGTCTGCAAACCAGTTTGCTTCCTAAAATATTTCTCTGCCGTCTCATTTGCCTCTGCGCCACCTCTCTCAGCATCACTTAACAGGCCCGGTGCCACATGAGCTTAAGGTGTCCTGGACTGGATCCTAGAAAAGGAGGAACGACATCTGGTTTGGGCAACATCTGTGAGAGTGGCTTGGATTGGCAGCTTTCAGTGGGTGACTTTAAGCTACGTGGTCCTGTACTGGGAGGAGGGGCTCAGGCAGTGAAAGGTCTCAGGAATGCCTTTCAGCCCTCTGCACTGTGTTGGCCTTCTTTCTGTGGCTCTGGTTGGTGTTGCGTCAGGAGGGCTGGCATGGGGCTGTGCAGCTCACCAGCCCTGCAGCCATCTCTGCTAATTCTTAAGAGTCAACTACTTCAGTTCACCTAAAGGTAGACGTTTTCCTTAAGGCCAGAACGCCCCTCAGGAGGGATCTGTCCTTACCCATAGCTCTGGGCAGAAGCGCACTCCTCTCTGAAGGCCTAGACCTGGAGTATAGGGACCCAGTTCAAACATTCTCCTCCTTCACCTTTTTATTTTATTTCCTTTTTTATTGCAGTATAGTTGACATTCATGGTTATATTCGTTTTAGGTCTCCTCCCTTATCTTTGAGGGTCCTCCCGTTGATATTCAGTATAATCTGTTCTTGACTGTGACCCCTTCCGTTCCTTGCCCTATATTCGTAGCTTTGAACTTCAGAGATCCATTCTCAGTCCCTCCCTGCCAAGCAAGCTACTCCACTGGTGTGCAAAGTCCTTGACAATCCAGATATGTTCTTCTACGCTCCTTTATATTTGGAAAATTAAATGCACCCATCCAATTTGTTTTACCTAGAACAAGCTGCAATCTACCTTAAATTTTATTTTTTTTTATGCTGTAAGAAAAACAAACCTGTTGATAGCTTTTAGTAGTAGTAGTTTTTCTGGTTTCAAGATTTAACATGTAGCTTTCATTAGTGACCCAGTATTACACACTGAGAAAGAAACTATTTTAGCATACAAATCAAACTAAAAAGATTTTGCAATCCTTGTAAAAAATTGTATGTTTTATAAGAATAACATTAGGTAATTTAACACTGATTCACTTTTAACTTTAAATTTCTCAAAAGCCCTTTCAGGATAGTTATATTTCCTGATATAATGAATCCAGGTTATCTGCCCATGCAGCCTGTCAGGGCTTCCCAGCTCTCCCATTTGGGGATTATATCCTTGTATGGCATTGTCCTCTGTAGTTTCCTTCCTGTTTTCATCTTTCTCCTCTTCTTCCTCTTCCTCCCCCTCTTCCCTTCTTGGCTAATTACTTATTTTTTGTCTTCTGTTCTATTTCCTCATTTTCTTCTTACTTGCACTCCTCCTCCCCACTGTCTTTCGTTCCTCCTCTGTATGTCTCTCTTTCCCTTCTATTTTTTTTTTT